>NC_057695.1:1336227-1359246 GCF_014466175.1 Vespula pensylvanica
CTCTCTCTCTCTCTCTCTCTCTCTCTCTCTCTCTCTCTCTCTCTCTTTCTCCACACATATATATTTCGACTCGATGGAATGTAGCGGTCGAACGATGGATGACCCATCGATTTCATACATAATTTAAGAAGCACGAAACGTATCGTAAACGTTTCGTTCGATGGGAGATAAACGTTCCTGTGGTAAAATATCAATGTGGCATCGATGTATTGGCTTCGAAAATTATCCTATGACTTTCGTCTTTACCAGTAGCTCGCGTTAGTTTCATCTCTCGCTATTGCCAAAAGAAAAAGGCAAGATAGTATATCGATTTTCGACCAATCTCATGAATATACACTTACGACTCGACCTTCCACATTTACTTCCTTCTCTTTCTCTTTTAGTTTTCTTCTCTCTGTCTCTCTCTCTCTCTCTCTCTCTCTCTCTCTCTCTCTCTCTCTTTCTATCTCTATCTCTATCTCTATCTATTTCTCTTTTCCGCTTGTTACGTCGGTGTATCTATTTTCGTAAGTGTGCGTGTACATCGACGATACGTGCCAGGAAATATGCATGGACGCGACCGATACCGCGATGCATGCAAGATGCAGTGCGATAAAAAGTACATTTTCAGCCTCCCAAAGGACCAGCATCCCAGACAACGGGTCTGAGTGAACGAGCGTGTTCTTCCGTTAGGCCAACGCAAATTATCCTCGTACGTGGTTTCTCTCATCCTTCTTTTCATCCTTTTTCTATATTTTCAAACACAAAATGCGGTCATTAATGATTTTTGCGTTTGGGTTGTATCATTGATACGTTTAAATTACATTAAAAATTTCCCGATAAATAATTCCAAAGCTTTTACATCAATGTTGAAACAGGAATACCACGAGTTCTGTGATTTTTCACGACGAGAAGAAAATTTTATAAATGGGAATGTGTAATGAGTGAAAAAAAAAAAAAGAAAAAAAAGAAAAAAGAAAAAAACGTGTTTCTCTTTGATCTTCATTAATGGAAAAATTATCGGTGTGATTCGATCAGGGGGTGGAAAGAGCGGGAAAAAAAAAAGAAAAATTCCGCTCGAGGAAACGAATAAAATCGTGTCGGGTTGATTCTCGAAACGAGAATTCATCGCGTCGTTTCTCGTCGCGTTGGAGAGCTCTTTTAGAAATTAGCAAATAGAGTGAGATAGGAGTGTAAGACAGAGAAAGAGAGAGACAGACAGAGAAAGAGAGAGAGAGAGAGAGAGAGAGAGAGAGAAGAAAAGGGAGAGAAAGAGAAAGAGAGAAATACTCCGAGAACCTTCGTTACCTTCGTCAATAACTATTTGCCCACTTGTTGGCAAGCTCTTTGAGAGATTGGCACATCTATAAATTAACTGCTCGACGCGTTGGGCCAATTAATCGACGTGGGGTCGCGATCGTGCGCAGATATCGTACGCGTTATATCGTAAATCAAGTGGCACTATTCCTAATAGCGTCGACATCTCTCTCTCTCTCTCTTTCTCTCTCTCTCTCTCTCTCTCTCTCTCTCTCTCTCTCTCTCTCCCATTCTTTCTCTTCTATATCTCTCGTTTTTGCTTTACACGAAGAAGAAGAGACTCGTCGATACGACTGGATATCGAAACGACGATGATAACGGCGACGATAACGGCGACGGACGACTGCATTTATTGGTGATATCGTTGAAAGTGGAACATTTCTACTTGGAACTTGTTCGCCTTAGGCCATCCTCCTGTCTACCTATCGAAAAGGATCGATAAAACGTATCATCGAGTCTCAAATCGTATCTTCCGATCCACATTTGACGCAAGTTCACATTCGTCCTCCTTCCTTATTTTTCTTTCTCTCTTTCTTTTCCTTCTTCTTCTTTTTCGTTCGTTCGCGACGAAATAAGACGCAAAGATTTTTGTCCCTTTTCTTTACTTTACTATTCTATTCCTCGTGTCTCTTCGACGCGATATCTTTACACCTTACGCTACGTACATATATATTTATCTATATATTTTCGACCATCTTCTTTTCTTTCTTTCTTTCTTTCTTTCATTCTTCCGTTCCATTTCTCCTTCTATTCTGCGATAACTTTGAAAAAAATCATCGTAATAAAAATGACGAACAGGCGACCGTCCCAGCGACAGTCATCTCTTACAATGAACTTTTCTTTCGCGACGTAAAGAATATAAAACTCGTAGATCGAGTTGCAAGGCGAAAGAAATATCTACTCTCTCCCGTATATCGCGAAAATATGTTTTACATCGGCGAGGCATTGCGTTCTTAAAGCGACACCACATTCACCTCGGATTCCTGTATCTTCTCTACGTTCTCTTATTTTCTTTCTTTCTTTCCTTTTTTCCTTCCTTCCTTCCTTCCTTCTTTCTTTCTTTTTTTCTTTCTTTCATTTTCTCTGGTTTGTCTCGAAACGAGATCTAATAAATGAAAGAGATATTGCGCGTCTTTTTTTTTATCTTTAGAATTCTTAAAGATTATTCGTTTCATTCCCTGATTCCATTAAGTATTCGTTCGTATTTCTATTCTCTATTCTTTATTTCCCTTTTTCTTTTTTCTTGATCTTTTTTTCAAAATCTCATCGGTGGACATCCAGAACGTTCGTGAAAGGATTTAACTTTCCATCGGTGTACCCTCGAATATCCCCTCGGGCGAAAGAACAGGAAGTAGGTAGGTACGTATCTTGTAAAAGTCGAAGATAGCCGGTTCAAAGTTACTTTACTTTAATTATTTTTCGTCCTTTTCGAGGGCACGGCTGGGTTAGGTTAAAGGTGGTAAGGGGATAAAAGAGTGACGTTGACACTCGTGGAAGCGAGAGAGACCTCCTCAGACTCAACTACGATGGAAGATTACAGAGAGTCTCGATAAATATTAACTCCCGTAACTAGGAAAGATCCTCGTTCCTCGGCCTCTTTCGAGAGCACGTTTCTATCTCGCTCTCTCCTTCTCTCTCTCTCTCTCTCTCTCTCTCTCTCTCTCTCGCTCTATCTATCTATCTATGTATGTATATACATCTCTCTCTCTCTCTCTCTCTCTCTCTCTCTCTCTCTCTCTCTTTCTCTCTATTTTGTACGATGTACCCAGAAACTGTAACAGAAGCAAGCACGTCGCTCGAAGTGGCGAAAGTGCAGGGGTGCCAGCAGTCGACGAGAACGAAGTAAAGGGTGGTGGTGGTAATGCAGACAGGCTAGGAGCTTCAAGGGAAAGAGGATTTTCCTTGGTGTCTGACGACTAGTCAAGGTTGCGCGACGAGATAGAAAGGATGGTCGATGCCATTATCCCACGAGATGTAAAAGTATGTATGTATTATTTATTCGGTACTAAGTAGTACGAATCTATCCTTAACTTCACCCCTACGAGAATACTCAAAAAATAAAGAGAAAGCAAGAAAGTTGTCACCTTAGAATTCTCTTCGAAAGGACACCACCACCTTCAAAGATCTTACTTTCTCTCTCTCTCTCTCTCTCTCTCTCTCTCTCTCTCTCTCTGTCTCTCAACCCCCACCCTCTCTACTATTCTCCGTACTCACGCTTACACATACACAAGTTTATCCCTTCTCATAAAATTGGAAATACGATCGGTGGTATAATGCACCCGGAGATAACGGCATTGTCTTGTTCTCTCGACAATAACGAGAACGCAAACGCGTTCTCTCCTCTCTCTTTTTTTTCCTTTTTTTTTTTTATAGACTGTAAAAAGTACCGAAGAAATCATTGTAAAACTCGAAAATTTATCGAGTTCGTCGTTACCCTGGGAATTCTTTTTTTTTGTTTTTTGAAGGGAAAATAATTTCGATTCTCGTAGGAACATCCTGGAGTTATATATCGTAATACGACATACTTATTCTCGAAGTAGCGATATCTTGAAAAATATATTTAGATGATGATACTCGTCGGAGAAGAAACTCCTTTCGCATTTTGGCGTTGTGTTAATCTTTTTTCTTTCTTTTTGTGTTTTTTTTTTCTTTCTTTCTCTCTCTCTCTCTCTCTCTCTCTCTCTCTCTCTCTCCTTCTTTTTATTACCATTGACCGGTGAAATTTCGCGCGAGAGACGCGCGAGACTAAATTGAAACGATGAATTATTCATTTGGCGAGATAAGCATGATTTTAAGACTGTTCACCACCTTTCGTTCGTAGCGTATGCGACTTTAGCGACAGGTATGAACAAAATATGAACTACAAGCGCAATAGGGAAACACTGTTTCCTCTATGCACCTATTGTATCGGTGTATAAGCTTGCATAGGTTATATCCTTTTCGCACGTAACCTGATAATCAAGTTAGTTTGAGGCAGAAATTTTTTTTACCTAGTAAAAATTATACTACATTTGACAAAAGCAAGAAAAAGCAAGTCGGAGATTACATTTTTCTGGAGATAGAAATTGCTCCGTATCCGAGTATCCTGTAAATAAGAGTAAATAAGGATTAATAACAATTAATAAGAAAAATCAAAATAAATAAAAAATACGCGAATGTGACGACGATCATAAGTAAAATCGAAAATCTCAAATAATAACGAGGACGTATAAGAATAAATAAAAACAATCCCTCTATCGTTTTGATTTATTCTTATACGTACTATTACTTATTATTGACCTTATATGTATTATTGAACTTTTTATTTTATAATTAAAGCATCTTACGCGCTACGTAATCGTTTAAATATTTTATTGTAATCCGTAAACGATTATCGAAACTATTAATCGTTTAATTCTTAAAAGAAAGCTCTTCCGAGCTTTAAAATCAGATCTTGTTGAAATAGAAAAAAAAAAAGAAAATAAAGAGAGAAAAAAAAAGCAACGACGAAAAACTCCATGTTCGCGAGAATTTTCTCGGGATCGTCGATTTTCGTGGAAAGAAATTTCGTCGGGCGTTCGCCGTCGGTGTCCTCCTACTTTTCTCTTCCTTCTCTCTACGTTATACGACGTCGTGGCTCTTTACGCGCTACAGCTTCGTAAGCGAACTCGGGAAAAACGAACTCGCGGAACAAATGCGGCTTTAACCTTAATTTCGATCTTCCCAGCTCGCATTATAACCGCCGACCTTTGCGAAATTTTCTCGCGGCTCGATGAAAACGTCTTTTCTTTGCGAGGCCTCTGGCTCGTCGCGCTTTTCTTTCGATTAACATTAGGCACCCAAACGAGTTCTCATTGTCAGCGCTCTCGATTCAATCCTTCATTTGTATTTAACAATTTATCGTCGTAATACCTCTCCATAGCTCGAAAAGAATCGTGAAAAGATGTTCGAATGCGACAAAGAGAAAGAGATGGGACTTTTTTGATTTCATTGAACACTCGTCGCTTAATTTTTTTTCATCCTTTTTTCTCTCCATCCTTTTTCTACTTCTCCTTTATCTCTTCCTTTATTTCATTTTGTTTTATTTTATTTTATTTTATTTATTTATTTTTTTTTTTCAGAGAATTTCTTTCCCATTCTCTCGTAGTATCAGCACGTGCCAGTCGAGCGGAACAAGCTGCGCAAATAATAATAAGAACGAAAGGGCTAGCCCCGTCGTGGTGGGAGGTGTAACAACAATGCGCCTTAATCGTTCGCGAAATTTCATTTTGTCTTGCATTTACGTACCTACGCCCGGTAGAAGCGCATAAACCTTAACGATTATGGTTATCGTCGGCACGGCGTAACAAACGAAATGGCTCGTTACATCACCTTCAGCATGTGAGAAACTGCAGTGAATTTACGAGAGAAAGAGAGAAATAGAGAGAGAGAGAGAGAGGGAGAGAGAGAGAGATAGAGAGAGAGAGAGAGAAAAAGAGAGAAAACTAAAGACCCTGAAATAATTTTCATAAATATAATCTATCTACCTACTCTTGTTCTCTTCTACACGTGAAAAGGGAATATTTAATGGAAGGAAAGAAACGGAAAGGAAAGGAAAGAAAAGAAAAGAAAAAATTTTACCAAGAAATTGCATCTACAACGTTGTGTAATTTTTCTTCGTGTAAAACGATAGAACGCGTAAAATTAATATGTATTTATATTACCAACTGCCGTGACGCGATACCATTGCGTTCCTGGCAAGTTTCTCGCCCATTTTACATTCATAAGGCTCTTTCTTTCTCTTTCCCTCTCTCTCTCCCTCTATCTATCTCTTTGTCTCTCTTTCTATTCCTCTTGCGCACGCGCGCATCCCCTCTTCTTATTCTATTCGGCACATCGTCCCCTTACCCTCTCAAAGTCTTTTCTTATTACGTTCAAGGCATACAATTATCGTTTCTAAGAAATTACATTATAACAATCGCGACATTCGTGACAACGTATACACGATATAAAAAGCTTTACCAACAGCTTGGATAAACATTCGATATATTTGTATTACGTTAACGTCGATACGACCTTGTTGACTTGTTGATAATAGCATATAAGTACTTCTAGATAGTTTTTCGTTTTATAATTCTCGGAATCAGATCTCACGTAACATCGTAGTACAATACAACGATCGTGTTTATTATGATTGGCCTATCGAACGTGTTACGACGATTAGTCATACGGAAGGTACCATGCCGGTACGACACGGAGTTCTTCGTTGGAATCGAAGCTGGAACTGGAACTGGAGCTGAAGCTGGAACTGGAGTTGAAGCTGTAGCTGGAACCAGAACCGAATTTACACGACTTCGGGTCACGTACAAGTTGGTAAAGCACGCGCTGCGAAGCAACAATGGAATTATCCGTTGCGGAGAGTATTTCACGGCTCTGTCTTTCGAAACTTCGAAACGTAGCAGTGCGTCTTTGCCAGTCCGATTTACAGAAGCTTTCGTAGATGCGATCGCACGTCTTTCTGTCTGTCTGTCTGTCTGTCTGTCTGTCTGTCTGTCTGTCTGTCTGTCTGTTTCTCTCTTTTTCTTCGCCTTTCTCTGTCTCTCTGTATTATAAAAAATTATAATCCAATTAATGAATGAAATTTTCTAACAAGTGTAATTTCGAGCAAAATATTTTTTTTCTTTCTGCTCATTGTATTACTCTGTAAACTCTAATTCGTAACTTTTGTTTAACCCTATATATATGTGTGTGTGTGTGTGTGTATATGTAGTTGAAAGTGTATCCAGGCGATAGAATTGTATATACTGCGTACGTTTATTTTCTGCGGACGTAACGACAAAACATAAACTAACAAACAACGTTCGCGTAAACATTTCTCTCAATTCGAGAGATAAAACATATATATATATATATATATATATATATACATACATATGTATATGTAGTTATATATACATACACGGATATCATAAATTTGGCCGATACTTCCTAACATCGTACACATCTCCAATCGACATATTACGTTCAACGATTCTATATAACTACCAGACGAAAAGTCAAGAGAGGAACGAAGAGAAAGACGAGAAGAAGTTTTCGGTGCATTTAAATGCGAGTTTAAGAGTATTATCGTAAGATTCCGGAAAAGTAGATACGATAAAGGTGACAGTGGTTCAGCAATGGCTGAGTTCGGCCGCTAGGACGAGAGCGAAGGGACCGGGAGAGATTGGTTAAGAGGCATATATACAAAGTCGAGGGGGAGAGATCGGTAACAATAAGGTTGAACGTTGGAATGGAAGTTGGCGAGGTGGTGGTAATAAGGTCGCAAGCTTTATACGGAATCAGTAGTCGAGAAAGAAGGAGAGTTTAGGGGTTCGGAGTCGAGGATCGAGGATTAGATGGTAAGAAGGGACGAGAGGAGGGTTTGCGTTCGGGGAAGGAGGGGTTAGACGGCAAAGGGGTTATAGGGGATGGTCGAAGGAGGTCTAAGAAGGGTAGGGGAGGCATAAGAAAAACGGTCGCGTGCACTCGCACCTGATTCGAGTCCATGAGTCGAAAGTAAGTGCGCTTGCGCCCAGGTAAGCCGGCGGGCGCATGGACGCGAGAAACGGCGCGTCCTCGAGCTGCTTTCGTAGTCGGCATCGGCCATCCGCGACGCGAGCTTTCGCTCGGACTACGAAGCTACTCTCGCGCAATAATTTTTCACGGCGCATATTAAATAACGTGCGATCGAATCATCGCGTGAGCGAATTTACGATAGAGGATAATTATCGAATTCGCTTGAGTATGTAATTCGAAAGAGTGAACTCGAAAAGAGGAATTGTTATAAGAGATAATAGAAAAGAATCGCTCGGTACACTACGTAGTAATGTAGCGATATACGGTGCGTCGAGTGTTTTTTACGAGAAAGTATATTTATATTTAGTTTATATATATATATATATATTCTTAAATATAAATATATAAAAATATGGTATATGTATTCGTGAAGTGACAAATTTTTGGAGCAATCAAGCGGAATGCAGTGATATTCATCGAGCCCGAAGAAGAGAAAGTCGATGGGTCGAGGATCATATCGTACGATTAATCGTTCGCCTTCGAGAACGATTTTGGAAAATGTGCTTTTTATCGTCGTACCCTTCGATAAAGTGAAGATTCGCGAAAGGAAATTGACGCGTATCGGAACAGTGAGAGCTATCAAGGATAATAGAGAAAGAGAGGGGATGTACATAGCCGCGAGTGAACGGCGACTCTGCCGGTGGCTCTGAATTTCGCGCTTCGCGAACGCTTCGGTGAATTCGTTGGGTGAAAGCGACGAACCTTCCTCGATTCGCACGCTCGTTCGTTCGGGATGTGCTCGTCGAGCCGGAAAAATTTCGATGCACTGCTTGGAATCGCGGGAAGTCGCTCTTAACTTCGATCGAAGATCATCGAAGGTACGATTGAAAATCGTTCGACGCTATTGCGTGTCGAACGATCGCGAGTCGAATGCGATTAACATTTGTTAATTGTTTCGTTATGGGACAACGCGATGTACGATAAAGGAAGAGAGATATATAAATAGATGGATATATAAATTGTTTATCAATTTCTAATTGTTACCGCGAAACAACACGAGGGAAAGTATACAAATATTATGAGCTAATTAAACGGTGTGTGTAATATTGAAGAACGATGAAATGAAAGGAGAGAGAGAGAGAGAGAGAGAGAGAGAGAGACAAGGCGTAAATACAAATCTTTCGTAACAGAGGGCAAATGTCTCGCGTTAGAAACGTATTCTCATTTCATTAGTCTATTCGGACACATCGACGGATTTACATCCCTTTCGGGAACGCGGAAAAGCTCTACTCGACGGAATGAAGGATCGCGTTCCAGATAAACGTTGCGGCAGTAAGCTTTCACCTTCCGTTTTAAACCGTACAGTGGGATTGAGAGTAAAGCCAGTTAGCCGTGCACGTTGCGATAGAATCATCGATCGGACGATAATAAACGAAACGAGCGACAAAAGGATGAAAATAACGTAACCCTGTGTCGATAAACCGCACTCGATCCCTCGAAACTAATTATGAAAGTCGGATCGTCGTAATCAAATATTCCAAATAATATTACGACCGGGAAATTTGATCCGATCGAATCGAAACGCAAAGATAATTATTCGCGATCGTAAAAGACGGATGAATTAATTATCGATATATTAGTTTTGTACGAGAGATTCGATCGTCATCGCGCGATAAACTCAAAGTTCGATTTACGATCATAGATTAATTCCAAGAGCGTAGACAGGCACGATCGAGAGAATATGAGAAATCTCGCTGGTTTATTACCGATTCAAATTTATTCCATTCGGAAAACATTAGGATTTGCGGGGAAGTAATGTTATCTACCGATAAACAAACACTCCCTACTCGAACACCCTTGAAAGTTGTTGCAGCTCTTAAAATCGACGTTTTCGTAGGCGAGCTGCTACGATCGTAAAATATTCATGACGGTGGTTGGTTCGTTCGATTAGAAATTACCATCGTTTCGAAAAAGTATAATATCATCGAGTTTTACGAAGCATCGCGTTTCGTGGCTAGGAACATCGTCGATCATAAATTTACATTCGATTCGTAAACATCGAAGAATGGGATCGTAGATCGTCGATAGTTTCGCGTAGGTAGCGAGGTACGTGAACTTATCGAAATAATACGTGATATCTCTCTCCTGTAAACGAATTCGTCGACACGGAAAAATCTTTTTGCGTTGCTCGGAGGATTTAGGAATAGGGATATTTAATGTTGGGCGAACGTCAACGATCGATCTTACGTTTCGTTTTTATCGTTCGTCGAAAAGCCGCTCGAGTAAGAGAAGAAGCTACGTCACATCGAGAGAAATTGGAGAGCGTCTTGGGACGTGTCTTGGCAAGATACGAGCAGGGAAAACGAATTTTTCGAGAATGCGATCGATTGATCCTATGTACATATATATATATATATATATATATATATATATATATATATATATATACATATATGTATGTGTGTATATATATATATACATGTTTGCGTACGGTCGCTCTAAAGGAAATAAATAAATCAGGAAATAAATAAATGAACGAGCGTACAGTCCACCCTTCTCTCGAACGGAACCGAAAAGGGAATTGGTCTCGGTCGAAGCGATTTCCGCTCACGCGACTCAAACGCAACTCTCTCTCTCTTTCTCTCTCTCTCTCTCTCTCTCTCTCTCTCTCTCTCTCTCTCTCTCTCTCTCTCTCTCTCTCTCTCTATCTCTGTTTATATATATATATATATATATATATATATATATATATATCTACTTATATGGTATCATTGTCTATCGAAAATATGGAAAACTCATTCGAGCAACGCAAATACCTTTGGAGAATATAAAAAAATGTGAGGAATAAGTAATTCGAGCCATCGACTACAACTGGAATCTCGGACATTCGACGCACCACGTTCATTAAAAAGATCAAAGAAAAAAAATATATAGAGAGACAGAGTGAGAGACAGAGAGCGATAGAGAGAGACAGAGAGAGAGAGAGAGAGAGAGAGAGAGAGAGAGATAGATGGATGAGAAAGCTTTGAAAATTTTCAAACGCGTTTCAAAGGCACGTCGAGAAAAATTACGAAATCTTTCTATTTTCTTTTTTGGATTTACATGATAACGTAACGCATCATGGACGTCATACAAAGTTCTCTCGAAATATCGAGGGAATTTTCAATGCACGAACAAATGATAGAGGGTGGATGGTTAGAAGAAATACAAGCGATAAAACGAAACGTATATCTTTTATCTTTTATCGTGTTACAACATCTCTCTCTCTCTCTCTCTCTCTCTCTCTCTCTCTCTCTCTCTTTCTGTTTTTCTCCATTTCTTTCGTAAAGCAAATTCCTTCCCGTTTCGTTCTTCCGCGAGCATCTCATACATACATATTTCCAAGTTTGGACACAAAAAGGCAAGCTATCGATCAGTTTCCGAAAGGCGACAGATGATTCGTATACGTGTGCATATGTACATTTTATAGACGATACAACACACAGACGCTCTTGTCTGCGTATGCACGTGTGTACATATGTACATATATACGTATATATGTATGTAAATCTGATACTTTCACGGACCGAAAAAGCTCACTGGTACTGAAGTATATACACACACATACACACACATGTATGTGTGTGTGTGTATTTTATATATATACACACACACGCAGCGCGCATACGCAAGTACGTAGAACGTTTGCAAACGGAAGAATCTCAGTGAGCGAGATCGCAACAAGTTGCATTTAAAATCCGTAGGAACTGGCTCTCGACATCGTACTTCCAACTTTCTATAACCTTTTTCTTTCTTTCTTCGAATACATTTTTTTTCTACACGAGAAAAAAGAATATGAAAAAAAAAAAAAAAAAAAAAAAACTTTGCCGAATCAAGCATTCATATTCAACCTGATTCGCTCGATTCACTGGGAAATAAAACACGTTCTAGTAGAGTTCGTACGTTTATTATTTTTTTTTTTTTTTTTTCAAAATTATATTCAGACTACTCGTTATAATTAAGGTGCCCAAATATTTCTAGAAATTCGCTGATTGAAGATCTAAACTTGTATCCATATATTTCATTAGTCGAAAAGAGACACTTTTTAATTACTTTATGAATGTTGTAAACAATCGTGTAATTCGAGTCAAAGATCTTTTTAGTACCGCCATTCGATCGGTTGTTCAGCGAGAAAAATTATTTGACTATTTAATAAGTTCATAAATCGATCGTTCAAGGAAACGATTTAGATAACTTAGATTCATCGGATCAATTAAAAAAAAAAAAGGAAAAAAAAAAAAGATTTGTTCTTAACAATCATTCCCTTTCTCTTTCTTAATAAGTATTATCCTTCTCTGTCAAGAGAGAAAAATGATAATTGCTAGTAAGTAACAAGTTTCGGTACTCTTGGATTAAAACGATATAACGCTAGAAGCTTAAGCAAAGTCGAGTCAGGAAAGTGTCAGGTGATACTTAAGAAGACTCTTAAAGCGCACTGTTGCGTGAAAAATACACGAAGCCAAGGGGTTGCATTTAAAAAGCAAGGAACAGGGATGAAGACGAAGAGAGATACCTTCTTTCGCGATCGTATAACTGATAACGACACGATAGGATAAACCTCGACTTTATTTTCTTTCATAAAAAGTACGCTCTCGTGTTTGAAATTCTCTAAAGTTAGTTACCTTCGATTTATTTACCCTCGGAATTTTTATTTTCTTTTTTTATATTTTTTTATTTTCTTCTTTTTTTTTTTTGTATAATTATCTTTAAATGTTAATTTGCTCGAAATCAAGGAATATTATTATTACTATTATTACGACTACTATTATTATTATTATTACTATTGTTGTTGTTATTACTATTATTATTATTATTATTATTATTATTATTATTATTATTATTATTATTATTATTTGATCTTGAGATGGATAATTTTGAACGATTTCAAAGTTAGAAAGGATGTGTCATACTCGAGATTAAAGACACACTTTATGCTACGGTCTATCTATCTCGTCATTTTCCAAGCATTAATTAGGTACACCGAATCAAGATAGAATTTATCAAGAGACACGAGCTTACGTCTTAAGGGGAGAAACGTACTTGCACGGGAGTCTAGAACACGAGGAAAACGTTTGTCGAGGTTAAATTGCGTGCAACGAAGCGAGAGTCGTAACGCGCGGCAGGATTCTTGCTTAAGGGTTGGCCTCATAAAGGGTGCAAAAGAAGGGGTAGACGATTTCTTCTTTTTCTCTTCTTTTCTTTCTTTTTCTCTTTTTGTTTATTTTTCTCTTTTTTTTTTTCCTTTTTCTTTTTTCTCTTTTTCTTTTTATTTTTACATTCACCAAGCGGTAAAATAAAGCTGCGGTTAAGGCTTAGGAATCAACGAGACAGAAAACGGTGAACTTTGCGTGAAGATAAAAAGCGAAAGAGAAATAGAGAGAGAAAGAGAAAGAGAAAGATAAAGAGAAAGATAAATCTTGTTACTTGTTGCATTTTCCCCAAGAAAAAAAAAATTCAAACTAACATAAATCAAAGTTTACTTTCAATTCCTTTCGATTTGATTACCCTTATTTTTCTGCGATCACTACGATCGTCTAATAAATTTGTTTGCGCTTTGATAGCAAAGAACCTTTTACAAATAGTAAATATTATTCTTTCTTTCTCCTTACCATTCCACGATGATTCCCGATAGTTTATTAAATGGTATTGGCGAACGAAGAAGAAAGAATGTTATAAGCAATTAAAAATCGTACAGAAGCCAGATAGAAAGTTGTGTTTTCTTTCAACTGACTTCCCGTTCAATTATCTCTCTCTCTCTCTCTCTCTCTCTCTCTCTCTCTCTCTCTCTCTCACTCACTCTCTCTCTCTCTCTCTTTCTGTTTATTTGTCAGTTCATCTTTCTCCATTCAGTTATCTACTATCCATCCATCTATCCATCTATCTATCTATCTTTCTATCTATTTGGTGCGTGACCCCGCACGGATAGGCGCGTCGACGGCTGGTCAGCTTGTCGCGATCGGAAATATAATCAAGGTTGGGTGGCGAGGGACGGAGACGTAGAGGGTGGAAAATAATTGAAACACGAGCGTTCATTAGCGAACGCATCGAGCCGAGCGCGCCTATAGCCGTTCACCGAAAGAGTAAAACCGAGAACCCACACTCAACGCTATAATATATTCGATCGTTATTCTTGGACACGTTTTTTCGTTAGGAAGAAGAAAAAGAAGAAAAAGAAGAGGAGGAGGAGGAGGAGGAGGAGGAAGAGGAAGAGGGAGAAGGAGGAGGGAAAGAAGGAAGAGAAAGAGGAGGAAGAGAGCTGCTTCGGTGACAACGGAGTATCGTGGGAGATAGAAGAAAGAGAAGAGTCAACGCGAATCGGTGGTGGTGTGGTGGTGGTGGTGGACACGAGAGAGAGAGAGAGAGAGAGAGAGGGCGGGCAACCACCCCCTCCGAGCGATGGATCTTGCGCTTCTACTCTTCGTGGTGCTGCTCAGGCAAGAGGGTGAGTATGCCTTCGAGCTTTTTCGCCCTTTGTAAATTTGCTTTCGACAAACACTTCCGCGATCGTTCCACTAGCCGAGCATTTCATCATTCTTGACCATGAAAAATCGGTTAACCGTAGAAGGTGTATATATGTTTGTTTACAATTCTTCGCGCCTGAAAGAAAAGAAAAGCGAAAGAAACGAAGGAAGAGTGGACAAAATAAAAAGGAGGGTTATCGCATCGTCCAAGATTTACGTTTTTTTCTTTGCCTTTTTTTTCTTTTTTTTCTTCTTCCTTTTTTTTTTTTTTTTTTTCTTTGATTTTTTTCTTATAGTCGGACGACTAGTAGTAGAAGGAATCCCACAAATTCCAATGAAAGAATTCTACGATCTTTTTATTTTTTTTCCCCTTCAAAATTCTCCCTACCGGAATGTACCGTACGTATAATTTAAAACGGTAACAGAATTATGACATATTTTCTAATTACGTTTACCCGTTACGTCGCACTAATCATGATTTTACGAGTAAAACGTGCAGGAAAGTAAGATGGAAGAAAAGACGAAAGATGGCGAAGGAAGGAGAGAGAAAGATAGGAATAGAAATGGCAAGAGCGAGGTAGCTAAAACTAAAATAGCTGGAATTTATGACGTTCTGCTACATGGTATTAGGAAAGAGGATAAAAAGAGAAATTAAAAGGAAGAGAGAAAAAGAGAGATTTTACGGACGTAAGGATTCAAGATTAGTTAATTAACTTTTTTGTTAAGCTGTCTAGAAGATCTTATTCTTTTTTATCAGCGAATAACATACATACGATCGTACTATGAAGATTTTTATAACACGAGTTTTTTTTTCTCTTTCTTTTCTCTCTCTCTCTCTCTCTCTCTCTCTCTCTCTCTCTCTCTCTCTCTCTCGAAGATGAAGTAACCGAAAGAACAATATTTTGAAGGCGTGAAAGGTGAGGTTAATCGTAGATCCTAAAAATCGAGCGTCCCGAGTTCGCCAAGGGAAAATAAAAAAAACTTCTCACGATCTCACGGTTATTCTTTGATATCCACTCATGGAAATATAACTCTTGAGGTAGATAAAACGTATGAGCCGAAGTAAATTCAGAGACGCCTCTTGGAAAAAGAAAAAGAAAGTGGAAAGGGTTTAGTTATGAGAGGGAAGACAAAGGGAAAGAAGAAAAAAGGAAGGGAAAAGAAAGAGAGAAAAGAAAGCATGAGAGAGACTTTCTTAGTTTCACGGGCACACGTGCATTTCTTTCTCCCTCTCTCTCTCTCTCTCTCTCTCTCTCTCTCTCTCTCTCTCGTTCTCGCTTTTTCTCTCTCTCTCTCTCTCTCTCTCTCTCTTTCTTTGTAGCTACAGGTACCCGGACGTTTTTACATCTGGTTTGGTTCTTAGGAGGTAGAAGGGGTGGGTAGGGGGTGAAAAGGGCTGGGAGTAAAACTCGGGAAATGAAAAGCGGTCGGGCCAAGAAGAGTAAAGTGCATTGCGCCATACATATCAATATGGAGACTGCGAATACGCGAGTGTGCTCGATATGAAATTTTAAAATCGGTCTTCTTCTCGATGGCGAGGCGGATTGTAGAAAGAGGATGAGTTAGCATAAATAAATAAAAGATGCGTCGAATGAATGCGACTTGAGAAAGCCGAAGAGAAAGAGAAATGTGAGAAAGAGAGAGAGAGAGAGAGAGAACTTGAAAGAAATCGATGACTTAATTGCTAGAGAAAATATTGAATGAGGAAAAGAGATAGGAATAGAGAGAGAAAAAGAGAGAGAGAGAGAGAGAGAGAGAGAGAGAGATAGCAAGTAGCATATGTAGATGTACCTACATGTTGAATGGTATTTGGAAATCAAACCGACGCGAGAGATTCTCCATATTCCACAGAATTGGTCAGATGCTTTCACAGTTTGTCGATGCGGGACAATATAATGTATGAGTGTTTCAATCGCTTTTATAACCATGTAATATTAACAGCAAATATTTCGCTAACATGCTATTTGTGGGCTGTTGTGCTAATGAACTCTCTTCCTTTCTGTCTTTCTCTACCTCTATTCGACCACGATAATTTACATACGGTTTTGATTTTCAATATCTATGTTATTTCGATGTAATTCGCGTACGCGTAATCATTGCGCTGCATTGAACAAGTTGCTATCGTTATCCGGCTCATCGGAAATTTATTATCCTTTGATCGAACTATTGGTAATAATTAGATACGTACTACTAACTCTAATTCCGTGGATTAAAGTATTTCTATGTTTCTATCTTTCTGGCATGTGTGTGCGTGTGTGTATCTTACGTGTTAAGAAAGTAGTAAGAAGTAGCAGGTGAAAATGTCAGCCGCTCGAAATCACATCCTAGCAAGGAGGATAATTTATCGATCCCTTTATTAGATAGGAGAAAAAAAGTTGAAAAATGATACGCGCTAAAGAGTATGAGAATAAAATGATTGGCAAGATTAAGGAAGATAAATTAAAAGGAAATGAAAGGAAGAGAGAAAGTGTGTGTGTGTGTGTGTGTGTGTGTGTGTGAGAGAGAAAGAGAGAGTGTGATAAAACATATTTATACAGGTGAACGGGTTACAAAGGACTCTTTGTAAACGTCCTATAATATTCTAAATTAACTCCCTTTGGAATGCAAAATTGTAGAAATGACTTACTTGTATTATTCTTCGGTCGAACGAAAACACGTTCGAGGGTGTTGGACTTAAATCGAAAAACACTCTAGTAAGTACGTATGCGAAAGTTAGCGGGGACAGAGGAGAAAGAGAGAATGAAAGGTAGAACAAGAAGAGGAAAAGGACTGAAGGATAACGGAGGAAGAGGTGGTTCCTATATCGTTTCCACGAGTCACCTCTCGCAACCCCGTAGAGTTACCCCACCTGATGAAGATAAAACGGGATAATTATAGAGCCTATCGGAGATCGCGGTGCGGCTAAATTTCGTTGAGACACGCGAGATCGTCGAAGGTAGGCGCGGCAATGAAGAAGGGAAACGCGCTTTGTTAAAGAGAAAGAAAAAAAAAAAGAAAGAAAAGGGGAAAAGGAACACTAAAGAGTAAACGGACGGAACCAAAGAGAAGAGAGAAGGAGAAGAAAAAGAAGGAGTAACACCACCCGGAAAGGGTAGAAAGCGAGAGCTCTAGAACGAGGGCGAGAAAGGGAGAACGGATGGAAGGATATCATTAATTTTTCATACACTCCAGAAGCGTCTGCCCTTCGGCCAAACTGACTAATTATTTCTTCTCTTTTTTTCTTGCTTTCATTTGGTTTATTTTTTATCATTGTTTCTCCTTCCTCTATTTTTTTATTTTTTTATTTTTTTTCTCCTTCCCTTCTCTGCCTTTTTCTTTAATGTTTTTTTATTTGTTTTTATTTCTCTCTCTCTCTCTCTCTCTCTCTCTCTCTCTCTTTTTTTTCTTTCTTTCTTTCCACCGCACGTTCTCTCTCCACTTTTTATTTCTCTTTCATTTTTTGTTTTTGTTTGTTTCGCGATTTTTTTTTCTCTTTTTCTTTTTGCTCTTTTCCCTTCCCTTCTTTCCCTATTCTCCTGTCCATCAATCGTGGTCAGCTCCAAACTTTTAGCTCGAACCGTGTACAACAATTACGAAACGAAACTACTGTAGGAGGAAAGAAATAACGAACACGTTTATACCTTCTATCGAATCGATCGATTCGATATTATTGTTTCTTAAACTTGTTAAGTGCGATTCTAAAAAAAAAAAAAAAAGAAAGAAAAGGAAAGATAAAGGACAGGAAAGAAAACAGTGTTTCTCGAATCGCGTCGTCACTGTTTCTCGATGTTATTAATTAGAGAAAAGATCGCCCACGTGATAATCTCGATACAAAGATATCTTTCAAAGAAGAGATCGATCTTCTTCTTCTTCTTCTTCTTCTCCTTCTTCTTCTTCTTTTTCTTCTTCGTCTGGGAAATTCTTCGACGTGATCTATCGAGAGCCGACCCGATATCGTAGTTTTTCACTTAAACTGTCAAAAGAAAAATTCTTGAGAATATTGGAGGTGTCGTCGAAATTCAACGTCCTGAGAGTGCGTTTCGAATTCCACGCGATTGTCGGGCGGAACAGGAAGGAACGATAAATTCTGAGAATACGTTCGCGAAACTTTTCTACGGAATAATACTGAAAGAGTATTCGTGATTTACGATTATGCGATAAGGTAGCGACTCGCGAAGCGACGATGCGTTTTCGACGATGAGGAATATAGTCGATAACGTTTTGCAAAGATTTTCGATACGGGCCATGTCTTGTGATGAGATGGGTACTTTACTTATAATACGAGTTTAAAGGGAATAATATATCTTCCTTTTTATCCTAAGGGCTTCGCGTTGTTAACCTACGTTATCTCGAGATATATTCGACGATTATTATAAATTGGAAAGGGATGCAGTTGGTCTTTGAAAAATTATTTTAACGTTGCATCGGTGAATATTCTAAGAGACCTTTGCAAATAACAGGGGTTGCTTTTCGAAATCGTCGATGTAGTACTTAGATTCGAAAGAAAAAAGAGAGAGAGAGAGAGAGAGAGAGAGAGAGAAAAAGAGAAAAAGACAGTTGTCGACGACAAGAGATGTCAACGAAGCAAAAGTTCTACACGGTCGACTAGCTGGCCTTGATCTCTTCTAGGACGACAGTATAAACGATGTTTGTACAACATTTCACATAGAATTGGGACGATCGTTAAGAGCCCATGTTAAAGGACGATAACGTTTATCGACGTACTCCTGTCACGAAAGCTTACTTACTTTCCACTTACTTTTGAAATGACTTACATAAACTCTGTCGTTATAAGTCACGAGAAAGTTCGAACTTCTCGCGATAGGAAAATATTCAAAAAGAAGAACTACTCGACGATTATTAATTCTTAAGCTCTGTGGTACGAAATGGAAATTGCGGGTTGGAAAGATCGATTAATTTCATTGAATTATTTTCGAGGTCACAGATGTGAAGAGGAAAAACTTTTCGCGATAATTATATATTACGATGGTTCAGGCTGGATTATCCTAAGCTTTTCGAAAATTTCTGTTGAGGATTATTAAGTTAAGTCGAAATCTATATTATAGGTATGTATTATATGTATATACATACATATATATATATATATATATATATATATATATATATATACATAAAGTTCGCTTCAGAAATTTCGCTCCGTATCGTAGTTTTATATACTTTTCGATGTTGAAAAAGCTACCGTTGTTCTTGGAAGCTTTACTTCATCCTTTCCTTTTCATCGTACGCCGTACGGTCTTATATGAAACTTAAATAAGATCGCAGAATATATGAATGTATTCCGTTAGAAGAGAATAAATAAAATTATCAATATTCCAATTTTAACAAAATTCGAAATTATTTCCTCCGACGATAATCAGAAAGGTTTAAGATCTAGACTGATTCATATTTCATTTGGAATTTCCGTCAAAATTCGATATGACATGTCATATCGTTGGATGGGATAATTCAGGCACAAGTTCATCGACTCCTGTTTCCCATCGAACACGTTCACTTTCATAAAAGGGGAGATGCGCGCGAATCGATATTTAACGACGTCTGGAATGGTCGGGAAATCGATTCGACGAAATTACTAACGAGTTTTGCGCATAGGTTCGCATTCGCGCCGAACTGCCATCGTTAAATTATGTATCGGGTGGTGTGGCAAGGGTCGCGCGAGCAGTTACTAGTTGCGGTCATTCTCGTATTCCGGATGGGCTCACGTAAAACCGATATGATGCCGACTCTCAAAGTGAATTTCGCTAATTGTCATTGCATAAAACATGCACGTTACAATCGGCGTTAAGAGAATGTGTAGGTACGCGTGCGCGTGCGGATAAGCGTGCGAGTACGCCATTGGTTCGGTAATTTTCAATTTCCCGCTTAAACGAGACGTCATTGCTCACATGTACGCATACACGCATCTACGCATACCCATACGAATACAATTTCGAAACGAGATCGTAAAGTTGCCAATGGCGAGACGTCTAATGGAAAGCGAACGTATGTATCTATCGCTCGCAAAAATAATGAAGCGAGCAAACTTGCCAATTGATAAATATTGCGACGTTATCGCAATAAGGCAAACAATTATCGTTGTTCCCTTTTTTACTTTTACTGCGGTTACAAACGTTTCTGTTCGTCTTTTTATTTTTTATTTCTTTTTTTTGGTAATAAGGAAATCTTCGAAGAAAGCGATGATAATCGAAACGTCAGAATACGAATCAAGGGCAAAAGGAATCATCGTTTGAATCGAGCCTGCGACGATACTTGGGAAATTACTTATTTTCGGTTAAAGGTTGCATAACGAAGACGTCGCTCGTTAACATCTGGTTAACGAGCGACGCGTCATTAAGGGAGAGAAAACTAGGAGACGTAGATGGAAACAGGAGAATATCGCGTGTCGTGTTTCACATCGACACCTACTCTCTCTCTCTCTCTCTCTCTCTCTCTCTCTCTTTTCTTTTCGTCTACATTTCGAAGCCAACTTCCGGCTGGCCGACGCAAAGCGACCAACATAATTAAAGACTACTGCGTGGTTTAAGGGGAAGGGGGTACTTAGAGGAGGTACCTTCTCGGGAATTACGAGGCGAATGAAATTTAACGAGCTAGGTACGCGTAGATGCAACCAACGCGCGAACTCGCGAGAGCCTAGCCGATTCGTTTGAGCCTAATTAAGTTCGTTTAGTGATAATTCGATTTCGCGATCTGGAAAAAAAAAGAGCGAAAGGTTACGTTAGCCGTTGATAATGATATTGGACAAAAAATAGAAGGGGGAGGATCCGTGGAGATATGTAAATCAAGTTTCGAGTCTACGTACCAACCCTGGTCGACGAGCTAGGATCATGTAATTTTATAGGACATTTTCTCTCTCTCTCTCTCTTTTTTTTACTCTATCTCGTTGAATCGTATTCTCTCTCGAATTCGAATTCACGACTGATGATTTTCGAAAAATATGTTACCAGCGATATAACAGGTTATTCGCTAATTATAGAAATTTTAAATATACGACAAATAAAAAACCGAATATAATCGATGATATTTCGTTCGATCTGTCTTGTTTTGTTTTTTTTTTTGTCGATTAAAAAAATCGAACGATCTCGTCGCTCGATCCGAACAATAAAAGTTAGAAGCGTAAACGAGATTACGTATGCAAGGCATGCAACGAAAATAGATTTCGTGGTCCTTTCGGCGAAGAACGCCTCGTGAATCCAGTCACAATCCTGGTGGAAACGATGGCCATGATCAGCGGGTCCTTTCGATGTAACTTTCGAATACCTCCCTCGTTCCCGATGTTACGGATCAAAAAGTTGTTCTACGATGTACGTGATCTCGCGGTAGAAACAGTTTAACCTGAACGTGAATCGAACGAAAAATACGTTATTAATTTCGATGCTTTCTAATTCTACGTGGTATCGAGATAACGACGCATTCGTATTTCGATATTTGTCAAATGAAATTTATGAGACCGTTCGTAAGATTATATTCAAATATATTCCACAGATATTTCATTGATATCTAATATCATTCGAGAGAAAGAAAAGAAAAGAAAAGAAAAGCAAAGAAAAGAAAAGAAAAGAAAAGGGGAAAAAAAAATTAAAAATACGTTGGAGCAAAAGTTACTATCCAATTCGAGTGAGACTCACGCGATAAAACACGTACGATTTCATTCGACGATAAACGTGTAACGTGATTCCTTTCCTGAGATTTCACAAGATAGAAGAACTTTTTTTTCTCCCTCCTCTCTCTCCCTCTCTCCCTCCCTCTCTCTTTCATTCTATCTTTATCAGAGAGAGAAGGAAAGAGAGAGGCGATCACGCGCGACGAATTACGAGGCGACATTCGATGCGATCGTAGCTTTTCCTCGATCGTTTCCGCTTCTCCGTACATTTTCGACGTGAATTTCGGTACGTGAACGCGAATGTACGAGTATAAAAAAGAAAAGCCCTGAATTAGTTAGAACGGAGCCACGCGCATACGTGAGTCGAATTTCCAAGCGCTCGCAATGGGTAGTAGGTGGAATAATTCTCCGAGAGGAAGAAAGAAAAAAAGGAGAGATAAATAAATAAAAAAAAAAGAAAAAAACAACAACAACGAAAAAAGAATCAAAAGGGAAAAAAGAAAGAGAGAAAGAGAGAGAGAGAGAGAGAGAGAGAGAGAGAGAAACAAATCGCACGTCGTCGTTCAGATCCAAGAGCCATGTCAATTCTTAATCCACGTTGATCCGACGATAGAATTATCGTCGTTCGTCGAATCGATTTGTCGTATCGTTGCAACGTTTCCATTTGAATGGAGTAAAAAGTTTGGATTTTTTCCTCTCTTCTTTTTTTTTTCCTCTTTTCTTCTTTCTTTTACACGATTAGTTTTATTATTTCTTTCGTTAGAAAAGAATAATGATATTAATGGTTTCTTACTCTCTTTGACAATGCTTGATGCACGTCTATGTCTTTTTTTTCCTTTTTCTTTTTTTTTTTTTTAATTTACGTAACCGGAAATACGAGAGAGGGCACAGGAAAGAGCGATAATTCTGAATTTCGAGTTAAAAGTACGAAAGAGCCGGAGTAACGGCGCGGAGTACGGTCTCCCTAGGGAACAGCCTTAATTTAACTTAATTCGGTGATAAAACGATTGGCGCCCACCGCGCAGCTTCTCTCTCTGTCCCTCTCTTTTTTTCTCTCTATCCTCTCTCCCTCTCTCTCTCTCTCTCTCTCTCTCTCTCTCTCTGTGTCTCGGT
>NC_057695.1:1359346-1439979 GCF_014466175.1 Vespula pensylvanica
CTCTCTCTCTCTCTCTCTCTCTCTCTCTCTCTCTCTCTCTCTCTTTTCTCTCTAGCTCCTGACTCTCTCGAATCCTCGTTAATTACTGCCGCAGCCAAGCACAATCATCGCATATTCGTTTTCACTAAGAGCCATAGTATGGGAATCAATCGTTCGAGAGGTCCTCCATCTTCGTGAAGACGAATTCGATACTAGCTACTATCGATAAGCGTTTCGAGGGATAAAAGACGAATCTTGGTATCGTATTTTCGTTGAATCAATTAAAAATTAACAGCCGTATACGTACCCCGATTTTTATTTGTTCGTTCAATATTTATATTTTATTTATTAGTAATATTTTTTTCTTCGTTTTTGTTTTTCTTATCCTCTCGTCGGATATCTCCCTATTGTATTTCACATAATAATAATAACAATAATAATAATAATAACAACAGCAACAAGCTTATTCTCGCGTTCGAAATCTTTCTCACACGTGTAACCTTTGTCCAGATAACCCCATCTAAATAGGAATTTCTGTGGGATTCAGGTAAACGAGAGGCCACGACCAACGTGGTTGGCCACGGCGAGCTCTCATTGAACATTCAAATGTGCCGAGTGGTTGTGCATCGCCATACTACGGCCGTTCTTGCGGCTCTTACCCCCGCTTTCATTCGAAATCAACCGAAACGAGAATTCTTGGTTGAGCGTGCTCGTTTTCTCGGAAAATGAGAGACGCGAGAGAAAACGCGAGGAAAAATAAAAAGTCTATGCCCTTTGTAACATCGACTTATCGTAGATTACATTGCGTTAGAGTAGGTAAAAATAAAGAGAAAAGGGAAGGAAGGAAGGAAGGAAGGAAGGAAGGAAGGATAAAAAGGTACGCGAGAACGTGCGATTTTCTCTCGAAATTTTCTCTCGCGCGAATAAATTTCCTCACTTTCTCTCGATCTCTCTATCTCTATTTGTCTTAGTCCCACGTCGCTAAAACATAAACTTTGCAGGAATTCGTCCAATATCCGTGCAGATGTTAGCCAGTAAATCTTTTGGAATTGTCGAATTAGGAGAGCAAAGGCGTACTTGGATTCCCTATCCTTTTTCTTCTTGTCGCATCACATGCACTGTTTCCGTACGAATGCAATTTACTCGAGAATACCAATCTCTACTATTCTCGTTTTCTTTTTTTTCTTTTGACTTTTGTTATTTCTTCTTTTTTTTTTATATTTCTTTTCAACGATATATACATATATGGATCTAACTAAGGTGCTTTATAAAGTATATCAAGTTAATTTATTGATACAATAAATTCATTCTGTCGAGTTTCGAATGCCCTTAAAACGTTTAATCATTTTATTAATTATACGAGATTAAAAAGCACGCGAAGAACTCGCGAGTAATGCTTCGTGATAGGTATTTCTTTTCAGAGAGGCAGATAAGGGAAACCCATAGCTCGTTAGTTATATCCAAAAAGTATTTGAGCACGTAATGCGTTTAGTTTTTTCTGTCTTTCTCTATCTCTCGTCCTCATTCTCGTTCTCGTCATCCTTCTCTTTCACGAGAACGCACGATCCAGCAACATGTCACTCTAGAGCGTGACAAACGTGGCAAACTTTTACATATGGTGCCATAAAGTCTCGTGCCGAATAAGTTCTACATCTAAATGTCCAACGAATTTATAGAGGTGAAATGTGTTGGAGTTGCGTAGACACGCTTCGTCGCATCAGGCGGTTTACAAAACCGTAGATAACGCGTTTTAGGATTAGCATAACTCATTGTTACTACGAGAACTGCAAAGTCTTTTACAATTTATAACTGTACCGTGCCATAAATGATAGCTAGGTGCAATTAAGTAGTCAGGACTAATGACTTTGTCGTCTTTAATCGCGAGCTTCTAAACGTCTCAAAAAAATTTATACGCGCGTGCATCCATCGTCGGATTTACGTGCTTTCTCGAATTAATTGTTATTTTTCTTCTCTTCCTTATTTCTTTTATATATATATATATATTTTTTTTTTCTACGTGGAATTCTGTGACAAATGAATTTCTGACTAAATAAATATCTAACGGGGAAAAGAAAAGAGAAGTGAGAAGGAACCTTCAACGAGTAAATCAACCTGTTCGCACGAATCTCTCTTGGAGAAATCCGATTTCTCGTATGTAAGGGTATTCAACCCTCGAAACCCGTTGACCTTTCACCGGACCTCGGAGACCCTTTCAGGAAGAGAGAAGCGCATCACGGGACATCTACGTGATCCCTCGGAAATTCTCTCCTCTTCCGTGTATTCTCCCTGTAGATCGGGTTGGTAAGCGCTTTAATAATCGACCGACCGAAGAGAAAATCTTTGAAAGCCCTTCGTCACGTAGTATGCCTTCGAAAATCCTCCGGTGATTCGATCCTAACGAAGTTATCATCGTCTATCGTTATATCACGGTTAAATCGTCACCTCATTATAGGATCTATTTGAAGGACAGCTTGATCGGTTATCTTTCGAATATTAATTACAGAGAGAGAAATGCACTGTACGATATTAGAAATAGGAGGGAAAGTTAGCCAGAGGCTGGCACGTATAATGATTAATATTAACGTTACGGCATAGCTCATGCAACGTGTTTTGGCTGACTCAGCAAACGGCGTAGGACCTCCGTGACGGGTTCGTCCCTTGCGGCGCCATTGAATCGATCGCGACGTAAAACACGCGAAAAACTGTCTGACGCGTAGCTTCCTCTTCCTCCTATTCCAATCCTCCTCCGACGCCCTTCTGTGCCGACAACCCTTCTTCCACTGGAGACTCGAGCATCCACCTCTGCTCATGACTCTAGCATGCAGTCGGGTTTTACGCGATTGGCCAAACGAGCTTGGGTTGGTAGGAGGTTGTCGAGCTTACGAGGGTGAAATGTGCACCGATGGCATTATATGAAGGGGTGTACAACCGACGTCACTCTTTCTCTCTCTCTCTCTTACGCTTCTTTTTTGCATGAATTTCTTCATTTACTTTTCTACTTCGTCTTTTTCTCTTTCTCTCTCTCTCTCTCTCTCTCTCTCTCTCTCTCTCTCTCTCTCTCTCTCTGTTTTTCTCTTCTTTTCTTGGAGAGGAAAAAAGAGGGCGATAAAGTCACGCCATAAGTCGGAAGGAGACCTTCGTCGAAGTATATAGGGACTCCGTCGAGGCTCGTAAAGACAAAAATCGAGCTTTTTATCGGCCGGATAAATTTATCGTCATAACCACCGTGGTAAGAAGTTACACATACGTATCATTTCGAGGGTTCGCGGAAACGTCGTAAAGGTCCTAGTACGTTAAAGAACACAAAGGTGACTTTCCTTGATGACCATTTTATAACGTCCAGCTACTGTCCAATGTTACAGGACTTACGTGTGTATCGGTCTATATCGCTACCAAGTGAATTATCGCTTGGCACGAAGTCTATAATCGTTTGACTCACGTAAACGAGCTGGTGCTCGAGAGGCGGCGCTTTAAAAATTCGACTTTCGCTTTTTATCTGATCGGGAACGCGAAAAGGGGAACCACGAAAGTTAAGGTCGATGGAGACGGTTGCGGTTGAGAAATATAGCTTTGAAGAAAGTTTACCTGCGTCTCCCTATATCTTGGCCAAATGAATAGATAAGAAAAATAAAAACTGGGAAAAAGAAATCTTTTCTCTTTGTTAAACTTTATGGATCTGATTTGATCGGATCAAAGAAAAGTAAAAAAGTTATGTTGATATTATAGAAATACATCGAAGTATTTGCTTCGAAATTCGTGTATGTGTGTGTGTCTATATATATATATATATATATATATATATATATATATACACAACGATTAATTACTTTTATCGATGCATACTAACGAACGTCGTATTGGCTTCATCGTTCTTTACTTTTACTCTTTCAATAGCAAATAGCTTTTTAATTGGCCATTCTTTATACCTATATAATCGATCAGTTCATTCGTTAAATAAAGAATCGTTAGAGTGAAATTTGCTTAAAACAAGTTAGAGAACTACTCAACGAGAACGACCAGTCTCACTAACGCGATCTACAATTTAAACTCGGCTTAACTCCGAAATTTTAACTTTTGTGCGGCGAAAATTAAGCAGTCAAGTTAACTCGAAATTTAAAATCAACGAGCTAAAACAGAACTACGGATGACCTTACGCAGGAAAACCGTGCCACGACGTTTCGACGTTGCAACCTAAAAAGTCCAATATGTTTCGCGAGTTAACGCAGTCGTATTGTGCTATCTGAAACGAATCGTAATTAAATTAATTAGATTATTTCAATCAGTGCGATTAATTAACGACAAAAAAGAAATAATCCAAAGTCCATTTAAGTTTCTTTTCCAATTGCAAATTACGTATAAGAGAACTCCCGTGCTCTTTATATCTGCACAAAATACTCGGAAAGTGATTCCATTACATCGATAAATGAAGGAAATGGTTAAAAAGAAGATATTTTTCTCTTTGAAACGATTTTTGTTTCACTTCTGTACGACCTCCCGTTCCAAAGATATAATCCCTTGAAGTTCGTCATTCATAATAGCAATAAACAGCTGACGCGAGTACGCGTCGTAGTAAATATAAAAAACTGTTTACGTCAGCCAGACGTCTCGCGTAAATTCCTGAAATTTATCTGTGTCAGTGTGTCAATGACCTTCCTCAAAGAAATTATCTAGGTCAGTGTGCCTTCTAAACTCGAATGGAAATTTCTGCAAAACTAAAAATCGTAACGATTTCGAACGAAGACCATTTCGAAGAGTATTTTTTTTATTTATCTTCTCGCACCTATTGTTAATAACAATTTGTTGTTAATAACTATTGTTATAAACAATTTCCAAAAATAATTTTTAAGAACTGATATCCCATGACACGTTCACGTACGTTTGCATGTAATTAACAATTTGTTATAAACAAATTTGTTATAAACAATTTGTTATAAACAAATTTGTTATAAACAATTTGTTATAAACATTTTCCTGCTTCTCGTCCAAAAAAAAAAAAAAAAAAGAAAGATTCTTAATAATCGATATAAACTTAAAGCGCGTAATTAACAATTTTTTATAAATTAACAAATTATGTTATAAACGAACAGTCGTAAACGATTAAAGAAAAAAAAATATTTTTTTTTTACAGAATACCGTCATTATAAACTACATTCTATGGACGTTCATAGGCGATTCGTCGGATTGAACGATTCGTCGTGTTTAGAAATTCGCGGATAAACAATTTCTTGGAAAACAAATTACGCAAGTTACGCGGTAATGCGTTGTGTGAAAATTACGCTCGGAGTGAATCGCTTAGTAGTAACGAAAACGACGAATAGTAGCGACGAGGACGACGAATAGGATCGAGATAAGGTGGAGGTCATAGACGAGGTTAGAAGTGAAGAAAGAGGGTCCGATGGAAACGTTAATGCCGTGAGACGTTCCGAGTCACGTGACCGGTTCATCCATAGGCGCGATAATACAGGGAGTAGTGGCCATTACCCCTTTTCCGTGTCTCCGACCTCTTCTCGAGGAGCTTCTAATTCTTACACGAGTACGTACACACATAGGCACGAATTTCAAGGGGTTCATGGCGTGACGAGATAGGAGAAACTCTTTACTAAGAGAACGGACAGGCGTTATGGGATAAGATAAGCGACTCGTCTCGTCCTTTTCTCTCTTTCTCTCTCTCTCTCTCTCTCTCTCTCACCTTCTTTTATTGGAATATACGATCTTGTCCGATTAATCGGACGTAAAAAAAGCGAAAGATACGAGAGCAACCAATCGTCTATTGCCTTACTTAAGAATAAAAGATATCGAGCGAAGGGTAGTAGTATCGCCTTCTATTTTACGTCCCGAATGGCGCGGGACACAAATATTTGGGACACTTGATCCCAAAAGCCGGGAGAATCGTATCTCTTTTCTTTACTCGCGATAAGCTAAGAAGGTCTCGAGTCTTTCCCTCGTGCTGGTATCGAGAAAAATAGTAGAAAAAGTTCTTTGGTTGGTTGGACCCGAACCTATCGTTCGTGTCCAACCCCGAGTGAGCTCGTCGCTTGGAAAAGTTACTTTTATATCTTCATGCTCGTCAACTCGATCGGCAGCTCCTCGTCGTCGTCGTCGTCGTCGTCGTCGTCGTCGTTGTCGTTATCGTTGTCGTTGTCGTTGTCGTATCCAAGGGACATGATGCGTTATTAATGTCGAAGCCGTTACCGACCTCGATATGCGACAGAACGAAAGGTCTTCTTTTATCGGACAACGAAATGTCCGCGGTTTAATTTGAGACGGACAAAGCCGACGTATACGGAGATAGAATAATGGAGTTTTCTGAAGGAGGAGCAACCGACCGCGGAATGAATTGTTATATCGCAAGGATTTAATAGCTTTCCGTGATACGTGCTGTCATGCTGGCAAGTCTGGCAACGGTAGAAATGGATAGGTAGGGATGCTCTCATGTTTCGTTAATGCGGCTTTAAATTGATTGACGTTGGTCGTCCGAACGTCCGTTCGTCTATAACAAGTTTTTTAAGTTTTGCATGATAGTGTAAACCCACCCATTGAAAGCTCTTTCGCTCGTTTGACGCGGACAAAACCGAACGTTCCGCGGATACACTCAGCTCGATTGATATTTCGAGATCGTAATAGAGAGAAGTAGAGAGAGGGGGGAGGGGAGGGATAGAAAGGAGAGAGAGAGAGAGAGAGAGAGAGAGAGAGAGAGAGAGAGTACTCATCGATAACGTGATTTCTCGAAAATCTCCTCGCTATAAAAATATAATCCGCTTGATCCTCGAAGTCGATTTCAAGCTGTTTAAAAAAGCTAAATTGAAAATAGAATTTGCGAAGGGAACGTTGTACAAAATAACCGGCTAGAAATCAATGGATTTTAGCTCGAACCGATATATAAATAATATTATATTTTTTCTTTCTTTCTTTCCTTTTTTTCTCTTTTTTATTTATTTATTTATTTATTTTTTTTTTTTGTTATTCTTTACTCGTCGAGCAATCAAATTGACAACGCGTAATTGGCACTTTGAAATGGCACGGAAATATTATTCAGTTTTAAATCCGTAATAAAACTGCGAGTTACGGTTATAACTTTTTATTGATACATATAAAGATATAATCACTTTTCGAAGAAAGTACCGAGTCTAACATTGTTAATAATACACCATAGATCGTTCTCATTGTTTTGCCGGAACACGAAGCATATACAAAGCTCGAGGGGGCAACAATTATATTTTGGTTTTATTTCTACAGCTGCCAGGACACGCACGGCCAGGCGATAAGCATCGGCGTAGCCGATGCACGCAACAACGATTAATTTTATCCTCTGCTCTCTCTTTCTCTTTCTTTTTTTTTTTTCTTTTTTTCTCTTTTTTTGTTTCTGTTTTTTTTTTCGACTCTCGACGTGCTCTACGGTTCGTCCTCCGCTCGATTTACTCTTTAAAACACGATCAATAAGTCGCAAATCGAGCGTCCCTTTGACGATTGACGGCACCGCTTGAAATGCAGCAAGGCATATTTCGCGCAACAATTTTTCCCCCATCGACAACGTTATCAAGATAACGCGAAGACCGATCGATTTCTATGGGGATTTCACAAAGCTTGTTTTTTGATTAACTTTCTCATTGTATGATACGATACGCTCGTAGACACATTTTTCATTATTTCGAAAGTTCTCTTCGAAGATTAATTAACGATTCTAATTTCATTATAGTATCATAGAAATGTAAAAGCAAAGAGTGAGAGAAAGAGAGAAAGAGAAAGAGAAAGAGAGAGAGAGAGAGAGAGAGAGAGAGAGAGAGAGAGAGAGAGAGAGATTAAATTTGATAGAAGAAGAATGAGTAATTTTCGACTAAATTTACTTCGAAAGTGTAAACAGCTGAGAAAAGCTACCATTAGGTTTCATCCCTTTTGGATTTCAAAGGACTCAGAATTCCGGGTACAAACGAATTTCTCATTCTCCAGCATTTCTTTCAAAGACTCTTTAACCAAGACGATCATAAGACGAACATTCTGTAATTAACGTACTAGTCGAGCAAAGGATGAGTCGGTAAATCGAATACTTCCATCTTTCTCTGTTCTCTCCCCTCCCTCTCTCTCTCTCTCTCTCTCTCTCTCTCTCTGTCTCTCTCTCGCTGTACTCCCATTTTCTTCGCCGACGAGCGGATTTAATAAAGACTCGACGAGAGTAGAGTCGCGCCGACTACAGCGTCAATTAGTCCCATGCATCCGTGAACAATGAATAAATCAGTGCGCCACCGTTTCCAAAAAGGGAATCGCGTTTCGAAAGGAGGAGTTCGTCTGAATAGGATAAGACTAGGACAAAAGGTGTCGAGCACTCCTACGTGTATTACGACATTTCACTGAATTACGCGTGAAATTTCCTTTCTCTTGTAGGAAGGTAGAGATAGATGAGAGTGAGAAAGGCAAAGAGTGGGGAGAGGGGTGCTAGGAGGAGAGGGAGAAATGGTAGACGAGCGCAAGAAAAGTCGTTCTATCTAGACAAAAGGTAAAACGAGAGTAACACGCGATTCGTGAGAATTGTAAGACACGAGTGAAAAGTAAAGGACGAAGGGGTTGGTGAGGATGGTTGGTAGGAGTGAAAGTGGGAGAGAAGCAGGACGAAAATGGCGACGATTGTGGCTACCCGTTTGAAACTAAAGAATCGGTATTATACGCGTTCTAATAAATTAAGAAAAAAAAGGAGTAAATGAGAGAGAGAGAGAGAGAGAGAGAGAGAGAGAGAGAGAGAGAGAAAAGAAGAAGAAGAAGAAGAAGAAGTAAAAGATTCGTAAGAGGATGTTCTCTAGAAAGAAATATTTTTTTTCTTTTATTTTGTTTTATTTTGGTTTGTTTTCTTTTCTTTTCTCTTCCTAGTATTTCATGAGGACCATTAACGTGGCAAGTTACGTGATCCGAGGGTAAAAATCGACGTTTACGATACACCTTCGACCGGTGGATTTTGAACGTTGTTCAAACGAGAGATAAATTCGGACTATAAATTTCATCCTCTCTCTCTCTCTCTCTTTCTCTCTCTCTCTCTCTCTTCTTCTCTCCTTTCCTCTCCTCGGTAGACCTTTTATTCGTTCGAAAAATTTGTCGGTCGCTTTGCAAAAACAACCTGTCGCGTCGCGTTATTCTGTTCTGTGTTATGCTCGACGATTCCAATATACCAATATATATATATATATATATATATATATATATATATATATATATATATGCGTCTGTGTGTGTATGTATATGTGTATATGTGTACATATACCTATGTAAAAGAACGTTGTTTCTCGTTTTTCACGAGCTATCATCGTGACATTTACCATGATTGGGACCCACGATAAAATTGTTAAAAAAGAGAAAAATTTCGCCCTTTGAATCGTTCTTCCCTTCCTAACACTTTCGTTACGTTTGGAAATCAAAAGATCCGCGTATACATTTTCAAATATATGTATTTACATATTTGCTATTGAACGTATTCACCGATAATGTCATATGTATCTACGTATCTACATACGTACGCACATATGCAAACGTAAAGTTAATATCTCCCATAGGTCATGCATCGGATGTTAATAATGCTTTGCATCACCCACATTCGAAATGTACTCGTTAAAATTATCATCACTTTGCGAAATTTCATATAAATAAATTCCGTTTGGTTGCTCCGCCGAAACGAAGTAAATCGTTTCTTTTTTTTTATCTTTTTTTTCTTTTTTTTTTTTTTTTTACATGTTTTTCTTTTTTTACAATTTTATTTTCTACCTCATAGCTATCTCATTTCGAAGGGTGGACAAAAAATCGAAAAGGCGTAGAAAAGAGAGAACGACGAGCGAGGCAAAACGATCCGTCACTCTTGTCAAACGTCGTCTGGATGATCCATCGAAACGGTTTTCCAATATTTACGAGATATCACTCGAACGTTTTCCCTGTGCACTGTGGACCTCCCGTTAATTTTTCTATTTATCGTGCAAAGGTTCTTATTCAAGGTCCTCTCTGCTTAAGTATTTCTAATAAATTTAAATTTCAGTTTCAGTTTGACGAACGAGTACATGGTACTGTTATTATAGTTACTTTCTTTAGAAAGAAAAAGAAACAAGAAATCGTATAAATTAAAGATACCTTACCGCTCTCTATGCACGAACTTTTAACGATTGCAGTGTTTTAGCCACGAATTTATGCTGTCCTTAGATAAGTTAAAATTAAAACGAGCTCTCTCTCTCTCTCTCTCTCTCTCTCTGTCTCTCTCGCTCGCTCGCTCTTTCTTTCTCTTTCTACTTCGTCCACGTAACTTTCGACTTTTGCTCCTCTCTCTTCTCTCTTTCCCTCTCTCTCTCTCTCTCTCTCTCTCTCTCTATCTTCCCCTATTTCGCTGACTATCTAGCCATCTCTTTTTCTCCGCTACATTGCCGTGCTTTACGAGGCACTACTCCGCTGATCCTGCTTAATGTATGCTCTTTCGTGGTGCTTACGTTAACTCAACCAATTTTAATACTTTTCGGAAACACGTCGAACAAGTAAAATCCTCTTAATATTTTTCATAATGAATTACGAATTACCAATTTCCAATGATTAGCATTGTCATTAAATTTAGATTTCTTATGCACCGGCATAAGTAGATCGGATATAACGTTCATTATTATCGAATCGACTTATCTTTTCAAACAATAACATAGATCATAACTTTAACAAGAATTTCCTTATCCGTTCGATAGTCCATTTTCCTTATGTAAATTTATTTTAAAAGTTTCTTCGTATGATCGTTACCTCTCGGAAACTCAAACATACACGTACTAATATATATATATATATATATATATATATATATATATATATATAGACAGTACACACTCATAATCGGTTCCTTAGACAAGCAGAATCGCTTCGATTCGCGATTCGAGATCGCCCTTCGAAGTTGACCGTCCTCCAACTCGATCGGCCAACTTCGAATGACTATTCAAAGTCTAACCGGCGACGTGTAATTAATTCAACGATTTGAAAGGAGGTGGAATCTGGCAGGACTCGATCGAGAATTTCTCTCTCTCTCTCTCTCTCTCTCTCTCTCTGTCTCTCTTTCTATCTATCTATATATTTCTATCTCTATCTCTATATTTCTGTCTTTCTGTATGTGTCTCTTCGAAAGGTAGACCAAAAGGGTCGTTCTCGGGACTATCTCGAGCGATCGAAGATTAGAGATCAGTTATACGAAAGTGGTCAGTAGAGAATGTACGAATCGACGATCGGTGGTGTGGCTGTTCGGTCTAATCCGGAAGTGCCGTTATTGTTCCTTGGGTATAACAGATGCGGTCATTGCGGTGAGGAACGAGGAATATCGATGATTAGAGAAGCAAGGCCAGCCTGCGGTCGAGGCCACACCTTCCTCCTACTCTCTATTGCTTCGAGAATTAATTTATCGCAATGCTTAGTTAATGCAAGGACGTTAGGCAGCTTGTAACAGACACGAAATTGAGGATTTCGTATCGGTGATTAACGATTAAACGGTTTTATCAATGTCTTTAACTAATCAAGATAATCTCTCTTTGGGATTTAAAGAAGAAAATGGATGATTTCGAACAAATCGATAATGAAATAATTAACCGGACCTTCGTTGTACGATAAACGATCAAAAATATTCAAAATATAAGAAACTTTTTTTCTTATTTAATGAACAGAATTAAACGAAATGAAACATTTAACGAAAAGGAACTCGGGGAATTTACATGGAGAAAAATGTGAAATCGAGCCTCTCGAATAATTTATGCAACATAGGATGAAAAAGCGTGACAATGGTTTCGTGTGTTCACACACACAACACATATCGCACACAAACGTACACGTACTTATTCTCGAACGGTTCTTTATTCCGAGCGTCCTTTGAAAAAGGTACATTTCGTCGTTCTCTGCTTTAAAGAGAAGAAAGAAGAAGAAAAAAGAAAGAAAAAAGAAAGGCATCGCTGAAAATTGAATTCGTGTATCGACTTATTCGATAGCCGAAGATTCCTTCGTCGAGGGAAATAACAAAGTAACGCTAGATTCGATAGTTGTGCGTTTCAACTTTAATGAAAAAGATAGAGTAGAAAAAGCTGCCATGGCGTTTAGATTATCTTTTTGTTCCTTAAATAAAAGACAATTTCTAGTTTAGAAACTGTCTTTTCTCTCTCTCTCTCTCTCTCTCTCTCTCTCTTTCTATCGTAGGATAGATAAAACGTACGAAAGAGACAATACATTTATTTTCTATAACAATACATAATCAACATAAGGAATGCTTAACACGAAACGATAGTATAGGTGTATCTCATAGCAGAATCTTTAGCATCCCTGTATTTACAAATTTACATCCTTTTCTTCCTTTCAGCACAAATATTTTCATTATAATAGGTATTCGTATTGTATTACGAGAGAAATACCACGGAACTTAATTAAAGAAGCCCTTTTAGTTTGTCTGGACACATCTTATACACGGTAGAATAGAGTTTTATTTAGCTGTCATAAGAAAGAAAAATATTGTTCTCTCTCGTATATCTTAATGAGAAACGTTCTCCATTATTACCTGTATTATTGGATCGTCTTATTCCACTAACTAATTTCGCACAATCTGTTTTTTTCTTCTTTTTCTTTGTTTCTTTTCTTTTTAATTTCCTTTTCTTCATCTTTCCAACGTGTTTTACGGGAGTAAAGATTTTCGAAATGACCGGCATACAAATCGTGCGATTAGAATAATCCGATGGATGGATGGAAGAAAAAGAGAAAGAGAGAGAGAGAGAAAGGGAGAGAAAGGTGGAGGGGAGAAGAAAAAGGAAGGATAGAATCGTAGGAGGTAATATAGCCAGTGTGGAACGATTCGTCGTAATTCGTATGATTTGCATTGATTGCGAGTAGAATCATTGGAAGAAAGAATTGCTAAGATTTGTTTGAGAATGCTAATTTTGTACACATATAGGTATATGTATATATGTAAGATACATATATCGAAGTAAGTAGATATTATCAATGAGATATTATACGTACACTAGTACGCAATATATTATTATTAAAGTTCTTTCGAAGGATCGATAAAACGCATCCGGTTGAGAAGAAAGTATCTAAGTACGAGGAATGTCAAGAAGAGAGAAGGAGATGGAAGAACATGAAGATGTTCACAAAAGACATTCACAATAGATCTCGCGAGGCATTGTTTGAACATCTAGCACGATCCACTTTCGATCCACTCTCCTTAAGATACTCGTGGTACAACCGTAGTACAATTTTCCAAACCTTTATACCCTTGTCACCGATGTGTTCAAGGCTCGAGACACGAAGGTCGAAAAGAAAGAAAAAGAAAAGAAAAAAAGAAAGCTTCTTGTATGGGGTCGAGTGTTCGAAGGAACCTCTTTTAAAGTCGCCATTGTATCGTCATTGCTTGACCCCGGGTCAAGGATTTTTTCGATTTCGGAATTGAAAGGACCATCGAAAGACGCTTCCATGAGTGGACAATTCAGAATCGATCGAAGAATTCTTAATCTCTTGTTGGTATCGATCGGAAGTAATAAAAGTATTTAATAAAAGATACAATAATAAAATAATTAATAATAAAAGTAAAGAAGTATATAAAAAAATATCCGTATTATCTTACTGAGCGTCTTGTTCGATGTAAAAAGAAAAAGATGAAGATAAAACAAAAGGGAGAAAAAAAATTAATTCGTTTGTAATCTGAATCTCTTTCTTAACTAAGATCGTAAAGCTCGAGAGATAAAAGAGAGAGAAAAACGAGAGAGAGAGAGAGAGAGAGAGAGAGAGAGAGAGAGAGAGAGAGAGAGAGAGAGAGAGAGAGAGAGACAGAGGAGACAGGAATAAAAATGGAACGTCGGTGATAGCTCACGAGGAAATTAAGATTACGAATGGAGTTAGTCTGTTTTTCTTTTTCCTTTTTCTTTTCTTTTCTTTTCTTTTTCCCTTTTTCTTCCTCTCTCTTCTCACCTGGGCATCTTTCTCTTTTTTATGTTACAGTCGCCGCTCTGAAGCTACTTCGTATAAACGTCCCATCGTACACCTTGAGGGGCAAGAACGCGCTTCTGGAGTGCAGGTGAGAGAGTATACTTTCTACTAGCTTACACGTTGAATCGTCAAAGAGAGACGGAGAGGATGGATTCTTAGAAAAAGGGAATAAGAAAGAGAAAGAAAGAGAGAGAAAAGGAAAGAAGAAGAAGAAGAAAGATAGAAGGTGGAAAAAGAATTCCTTTTCTTTATCTCGAAACGTCTCAAGTCTCGTCTCTAGTCGACGCTTCAGGATTCTTATTTTCTCGTGGCATGTACGAGAATCGAGCTCGATTCTCGCACGTGGTTCTCTCTCTCTCTCTCTCTCTCTCTCTCTCTCTCTCTCTCTCTCTCTCTTTATCTGTCTGTTTCTTTTTCTTTCTCGCTGTTTCTTTCCTTCTCTTTCCGTCTACTTCCTTTTCTTCCTTCTTCTCTTCTTCTTCTTCTTCTTCTTCTTCTTCTTCTTCGTCTTCAAGGGAGTGTACAGGATTCGAACGTGATACATCGAGAAACGTGGAAGGGATGTGTTACGTAATTCGACGATAGACGACACGTTTACCGCAAAGAGACTTTCGTATGTTATCGCTAGACAATCCTTTCCGTTTGTCCCTTTGATATACTGTCTCGTTTGACTAAATGCGATCGCAAATCGATCCAGTGTAGTACCTCTTTAAAAATCTATTCAAAGGCAGGGTGTATGTCCCAAACAACAGAGAATCCTTTGAAACGTTTTCCTCTGGAAACTATTTGTGAGTAAATCTCGCTTCCTTTATATCCTTTTCTCTTTAATTTATATCGTTAAACGTCATTTACATTATAATATCTGCGCTTTATGGGATAGATTGTAAGACGCTAGTTTTTTGAGTATTATTAACGTAATTAGAACGAATTATCGGTGTAGAAGTAATTAATTCTCGTTAAATATCGCCTAGAGCGCTCAGCCGTACCTTAGATACCGTATTCATTTATACAAATCGATTTTCTTGAGATTAAGTCTCTCGGTGCTTCAGGGTCTACGCCCGAAGCCGAGATGAAATATAATTAAAATGATCTTCGCTCTTCGGGGCTTATATTTTTACCCTCCTCTTACAAGATTTCCCGTCAAAGGCGTAATAACGATCTCTCGTTGAACAAATTTTTTTTAATTCGTTATGTAACGATTGCTCTGTCGAGAGTAACTTTGAATAATAATATGAGAAACTCGTTGAATCCGGTGCTTTGAGCGTAACTTATTCGCATAAATTATAATATTATAACAGAACGGATTATTCGGTAATTATTAATATTACCAATGACCGATCCTTCTTTCCAACATCAACAATCAAAATTTCAATTACATTAATTTGTACTTTTTCACGGATATAAAAATAATTTCGATCGATCGTTACTATAATTCACAGTCCAACGAGCGATTTCGAAAAGTCTCTTTGATGAATAATTTCGCGATTCGTTTTTATGCGCGAATTCGTCGCATCGTAATCACTAATATACGCGAACAAAGGTAAAATGAGAGAAAGAGAAAGGGAGGAAGAGAGAGAGAGAGAGAGAGAGAGAGAGAGAGAGAGAGAGAGAGAAAGCTGGCCGAAACTCGCGAACTGCTTTATGCGTCTTCCTCTCTTTGTTACGCGTAATATTTCGCGTTGGTCCAGTGCGACGGATATAATGGAGAGTCACGACGAAAGACCGGCCATACGAATCACGGCCGTACGATATTTTTACATTTTTTCGTGGGGGAAAAAAGAGGAAAAAAGAAGGGAAAAAAGAAAAACATACAAAGTGCTATCCTACGGTTAGGAGTAGAGAAAGAGAGACCTACTTCGACTCGGTGAAAAATTAATCATTCTTCAAAAATGAATACCTTCGTTATTATTATTATTATTATTATTCTCTCTCTCTCTTTTATTCTCCGATAATCGAAAAAGCGAGATATAAAAGATGGGTATAGATAGATATATATATATATGTAGAGAGAGAAAAGAAAATAATAAAAAATAAAATAAAGAGAGATCGAACGGGGAATTAAATACGTCGAAATGCAAAAGAGTAAAGTTTGGCATCGTGAATCAATGTAAGAGGGTCTTCGACTTCTCGTCTCATTTATCGCAACCCTCGAGAGGTAGTACGAAGTCTAAGCGAGAAAAGAACTCTCGAGTCCCCGCACTCTATCCTCTTGCTCCACTCGAACTCGATATAGAGAGTCCCAAGACGACGAAGAGAAGGAAGAAGTGAAAGAGGAGGCGAAGGAGGGGATGAAAGAGGAAGAAGAGAAGAAAGAGAAGAGAGAGAGAGAAGAAACGAAGAAAATCCCTTCGACCCTTTTCCTTCTTCCTACTGCGGGATCCCTCGAGAGTATCGCGCGTACTGCGGACTACTTCTTCGCGGTGAGGCTTTGCGCGCTTCGCTTCTAATCTGTCGATCGAAATTCCATCGTTGCCGGAGGTGGTAGAACGAATTGACGGTCGGCGCAAAAAGACGCGAACAGAGAGAGAGAGAGAGAGAGAGAGGGAGAGAATGAGAGAGAAAAGAGAAGAAACAGAATAGACCGTTAGTCAGCAAAATTCGTTTTAGCAAAGCAGTCAGTCATCGAGTATCGGAAAAAGAAAGAACGATAGAAAAGAAAAAGACAAAATTATCGAAGGGACGCGAGGAAAGAACGAAGTATTTTCTTAACCCTTGAATATTCACGATCAAACGAGATATTACGAATACTAACGCATAGACTATACGCTTGTTATATCCACGGGTAACATACGTACGTATAGAAGGCATTCCTCCGAACGGACAGGATGCAACATATACTATACATCTAGGTATACTATATTCAAAGAAACGCAGAGAGATAGGATACGTATATATCTTCACGATAGATATATATCAGACATCAAGAGATATAACATCCAACGAATTTGCTTTTTGCGAATTCAGACGTTGTCTCTGACCGTAGCTAACGGAGTTACTTTTGCTCGTCCCGTCAGCCCCGTCTACGTCGTCAAGCACGTTTCTCTCTCGGTGAATCCCTATCTCGTCTTCGAACTAAATTTAATATCCTTTTCCATGAAAGTACGTCATTTGCAAGTTCTTTTTTTTTTCTTTTTGTTTTCCTTCTTTTCCTCTTTTTTTCTTTCTTTCTTTTTTTTTTTTTTTTCTTATCGAGAAAACATATTTTCATCGAGAACGTCGAAAAAGCTTGCTATACCGACGACTTTTAATTTTATTCCTCATTTTTTTGGGCATCTTCGCCTTCTCTTATAGACAAACCACAGGTCGGTCAAAACCACCCTGATATACCATCATTCTCTCCTTCTCTCTCTCTCTCTCTCTCTCTCTCTCTCTCTCTCTCTCTCTTACCTGCATCGTCTTTCGAAATTAGCCAAGCACCCTTCGTTGAAGAGCCGAACGTTCAACCGAGCAAGAGAGACCGAACCCGCAGGCACGTCTTCGTGTACGTCGACGAGCAACTCTCGAATTAGTGGTCGGTTATCTAGGATTTCTCTTGTAGAGCGTACGGCTCGCGCATAACCATAAGATCTCTCTCTCTCTCTCTCTCTCTCTCTCTCTCTCTCTCTCTCTCTCTCTCTCTCTAATATACACGCACACATGTAATAGTCTTCTAAGAGAAACGAGATGTTTCGAAGCACTCTTACAAGCACGTTCTTCCCTAACACATGCTGCTTTATCAGTAATTGTACTCTCAAAGTTATTCGAAAATCAAAGTCTCCTTGAAAACGAGAAAGGAATTAAGTCCATGAACAAAGAGAGAAAGATTCCTTTCGTATTCGCACTTCAATCGGAACGGGACTTGACGAATCTTTATTAACGAAATACCGATCGTAAATTCTTATCGACTAATAGAATACTTCGCTATCGGGCGTTTATCCAAATATGTGTTGAATGACCGATGCTCATCGTCGTTGTATTAACTTCGGAATTAATTTTGATGTATCCTTTAAACCCTTGCAACATGTAATTATTACATATTTTGATCGTCGTGAGAAGGATTTTTTGTTTCTTTTTTTTTCCTTTCGATTTTCACTTTCTTTTTCTTTTTCTTTTTTTGTAATGAATATTTTATTAAACTTCGTATTTTCAGAAAGCAATAAAAAATTATTTTCGTTCAATGATTCCGTTTAAATCGTTCTCGTCGCATCGAGGACAATTACGTGCTCGTTCGGACAGGCAAAATCCAATTTTTAAAATGAAATCTTGATAACGCGCGCGACAAATCAATTAATATGATCATTAGCGTGTTCTCTCGACGTACGTGGGTTCATTAATAATCTCGAATTTTATGGAACGTTCGAATACAATATGCTGCGACGTTCAAATATGATATGAGTTTATGCATTATAAGCTTTTATTATTGCGCACGGGGAATCTAAAAGAGAATTGATGAATTTATAGACGCGTTGTATAATTAAAAACTAATTCTAATTAATATCAATTTTACAAGTCATTATCTTCGTTTATCGAAATAAAAATATTTTTATTTAGAAATATTTAGACGTAAAGTTTAATCTTCTAACCGTATACAACGGTTGCCGTAGGTAGATACATAAATCTTCTCGATTCTCGTTTCGTGCTCGTTTTAGATTAGAGACGATGTTACAAGGGAGGGAGATTAAAAAAAAAAAAAATAGTGAAAAACGTCGATAGTCATTTCTCGAACCATTGGAGGCTCGACCGTATTCGAAGATTAAATTTATTCCATTCCACGTTGTGTGTACGCCTCTTATATTTTCTACAATATTTTCCAGTCGGTGAGAGTTCGGGAAATACATAAAACGAATCGACGAATCGAGAGGAAACTGCCTTTCCGCTTACACGCTCTCTGGATTCAACCGAGCAAAAGCAAGTGACGTTTGTTCTTATATCATTTAGACTTTGCGGAAGATATTTCGCGCATCGGTGAACGCTCGCAAGCTCGCGCGTATATTTTATACGCCCGCCCTCCCTCCCCCCCTTGCTTTCATACTTCTTTCTTTCGGCTCACGTATCGTAGAAAAGTAAATGTCGAGAGAAACGAAATTTACCAGAAACTTGAGAAATAAAATATAATTCGATTTTTTTCGATGGAACTCATATACATAGAAAGGAGAACTCGTGTCGTGGAGAAACGACGTCTCGTTACGGGGAAATTAAAGTAATCAAAATAAGTGAAAAATCGATCGACCATCTACGCGTATAGCCCTATAGAAATATGTAAATATTTTATTAAAAAGAGAGTCGTTTTCACATGGGTACACTTTCGCGCGAATACTTTCGTCGTTAGGTAGGTAGGTAGGTAGGTAGGTAGGTAGGTAGGTACATAGATAGGTACCTATTCTGGCATTAATGTATTCATCGACAACGGCAACACCGGCAGCCATTACACGAAAGTACATTTGGCTGATTGCGTATCGGCAAAGCGCACAATCATAGATAGCATTTCTATCTTGGTTTTTACGATGGGAAAAGAATCGATATTGGCGATGGTGCTCGATATCGTTGTCGATGGTAGAAAAGAGGAGTGGAGGGAGAAGGTAGAGGGGTCGGTACGATTGGTTGGGAGAAATGGAAGATAGCTAGGGTCCCTAGCGCGTACTTCGTCTAGTTCGAAACGTATCGCGTGCTCAAAATACCAGCATGCTTTTCACGTAACCTCGTAACCGAGATGCTGAAAAGCGCGAATCTCTGGCAAATTGGAGTCCACGCTTTTTCCAAGCTCGCCCAGAGAAATCGCTTGGAAAGTAGAGCACCGTGGCAACGATTTGCCTTCCTTTGCGCTCTTCGATCGAAACTACGTACCTCCTACTACCCCCTCTCTCTCCTTTCTCTTTTTAGTACCCTTTCGTACACCTTCTTTTTTTGCACCTCTTTCCACTCTTCTTCCAGAGCATTTTTTTCTCCCCGTCCTTCTTCTTTATATACGCGCCAATCGAGCGAAAGGCTCGGCTCGTGTGCGCGTAAATGAAACACTTGGCCGTCTCACCCTATTCGTCATCTTAGCCCACTTTCAACCACCCTTTTCACTCGCTTCACACGTACGGTAACAAGTGCCGCTACTCTTTCTCCTTTCTCCTTTTGCTATCCTCTTACCCTTTTTCTTCTCCATTTTCTTTCTTTTCTTATGTTCTCCTTTTCTTTCTCTCTCTCTCTCTCTCTCTCTCTCTCTTTTCCTAGTTACTTCATCGGTATTTCCAAAATCGTTGTACTTCTAAAAGATTAGGAATCGTAAGAGGAAAAATTCACAGTTTTATCTATTGTATTATGATTTGATAGAAAAATCGACGAAAGGGATATAAAAAATGTATATATATATATATATATATATATATATATATATATATGTAATATACAAGTTTATATATATACATATAAATATACACCACACACACACACATATACACGAGTAATACGAACCTTTCTTGAAACGTTTTCAACCCTTTTCCCAAATATATATTGCTGCGCTTCTAGTTTTTCAATGTAGCTTTTAGACGTAACCGAAACGTCTTGAAACATTTTTACAAAGACGGCATCAGCCAGTTTGCCGCGAGCAGTCGAATCGTCTTCCTCCTTTAAGAATTCTCTACTTATAGATAAATATATATGCTTACATGTTTCCTATAAACTTCCATGCGAAAGCCACAGCCAACGTTGTCGTCTTCGTCTTCGTCTTCGTCTTCGTCGTCGTCGTCGTCTTCGTCAACAGCGTTGCATCAAAAAGTCTTGGCGGATAAGCTGAATACTTTGTAAAGGAAGCCAGATGGCTTTTTCTCAGACATGGCCTTTCGATAAAAATATTTTATATCTCGATTTATTCGCGTGGAAAACCATCATAAATGATACGTACTTAATATTTCGTTTGCTACGAGTGATATTAATATTTCTTTTCTTTTCTTTTCTTTTCTCTTCTTCGTTCATTAATAACAATAATAAAAAAAAATATTTAGTAATTAATCAAACACTCGATACGAGCACGAATTGACGTTTAGAAAGTATCGCAAAACCTTCTTTAAAGAAACCGACTAGAGACTTTTTATATATGGCTAGCCAGTATTACGTAGCATTTACATTTGATTCTCGGTGTTTCGTTAAGTTGGTATGATAAATTATTCAGAAGGAAGAGTCGTGCGGATGATAAACCGTGCTAGAGCTGCCGCACGAGAGTTGGCATCGGTGTACCGTTAATTAGTCCCGGCGAATGTCATTCATCAGCTCAATAATTAAATCGCTCAATAATTAAGACACGGTCTTGCTGGGACGTTTCTCCTCCGTGCCGCATCCGGATGCGGAAGGGTCGGAATTACGACTTTACACGTCGTTTTCTAATATTATCCAGCGGATCCCCGTTGGGACGCGACCCTAGCAACCGTGAACCGAAAGAGAAAGAGAAAGAGAAAGAGAGAGAGAGAACGAGAGAGAGAAGAAGAAGAAGAGAGATAGAAATAGTTGGAAGGGAGATAGAGAAGAGAAGAGAGGAAAAGCGAGAAAGGGGGGGAGGGGGAGACGGTCCCTCGACGTAGGTATAAATTGCAAATTAGTTTACCGTCCCTGATGCAGCTCTCTCTCGTCCTCTCGTTGGTTTATTCGTTGCGTCGCTTCACCCATCTATCCACCACCTTCACTATCTCCCTCTTACTACCCAACCCCCTACCGAGCGAAGCTCGAAAAGCGTTCGTAGCATCGAGAAACGAAGTTCGTGGCCTTGTGCTATGCCAGGATATGCCAAGTAAGAGCAAGATATAATATAACGAGAGGATCGGATCGCAAATCTCTCAGCAGCAATTTCAAGCACGGTGATTCCTCGGCAACGCCTTCCTCAGGATGACTCTCATCAACGGTATCCATCTCGAATCGATGGTATCTCGATCAATGACCACAAAGCCGCTGGCTCGCGATACCAACGAGTTTCAGAGTTTCCTATCGCGAACTTGCATCGCCCAAAGAATTTTCTTAGGTTTCTCTTTACTCTTTCTCTCTCTCTCTTTCATTTTTTTTCGAAATTTTTTATCCATTATTTTGATTAAACATTTACATAAAACTTTGGCCAGGATCATTTTGAAATTGAAATCATTTTTTATTTTTACGTCCTCGTCGTTATTGTTCGTAGTAAAGGTATCGCCTAGTTTTACTTAGTAAATACGTTTTTAAGACGCAAGAAGTTCGAAATTGGAGGAGTTATCACGTTTACCACCGGCTTACCAGCTGATAGAACTTACAGACGAGGATCAAGACCGGTCTTGAGCTTCCGTGTAATTTCTCCATGGAGATACCTTCATTACGATACCCAAGATACTACCTCCCATTCATCCCAATCCCTTCTTCCCGCTCTCTTCCTCTCTCTCTTTCTCTCTCTCTCTCTCTCTTTCACGATACCTCATCACGATACTCGAGCATTTATCTGCAAATCTCATTCATCCACGGAGTTACCGCTTCTCGTCAACTCGAGAGAGATCTTGTACAAAAGAGTAGAAAGAGTTTCACTAGTCGTGAGTAAGTAAAGAAAAAGGGATGAATTCGAGAGGCTTTAGAAAAGATAGAGAGAAAGGAAAAGAGAGAAAATAAGATATATATATATATATATATATATATATAGAGAGAGAGAGAGAGAGAGAGAGATTTTTTACTTTTATCCTAGCAAGAAATTTTTCTTTCCGCCTGACAAAGAAATCCTCACGCGTTCAAGAATTCCTTCCTTATTCCTTCCTCTTCGATACTGTTTCTCGAGGGAATAAGAAACAAGGAGCTGAAGACGCAACTATTCCTTCGTCAATAACAATCTCCCGTGATAGTAAGTGTCAGAAGGGCAAGAATTGTCCTCGTCTACTTGACAAAGATCCTCTTGTTTTAGCCCACTTACATACTTATATATATATATATACATGTGTCTAAGATGATCCATTTCTCTTTGTCCTCGCGACTCTCCTTTTCTTTTTTCCATACCTTATGTCAGACGTAGTCGAACGGTCAAGCGAGCAGGCCAACGTATCTAGGAAAGAGCTCCAGTGAGGTGAAAGAGGCAAGGATGAACAGGGTTGAAGGAAGCGTGATAAAAATAAGAGAAAATAGATGACAGAGAGAAAGAGGGAAGGTAGAAAGGAGAAGAGAAAGAGGAATCTCGAAGAGACGTCCCAAAGGACAAGACCCTGCAAATGAGCCGAAGGATGCAAATCAATCCCAGGACGCAACGCTCCAAATTGTTCACCTACGCTCGAATGCGGCAATCCCTTTTCCAACGTTCTCTCTCTCTCTCTCTCTCTCTCTCTCTCTCTCTCTCTCTCTCTCTCTCTTTCTATCTCTATCTCTATCTCTCTCTCTCTCCATATCTCTCTATCTCTCTTTCTCTCTTCAATCTCGATCTCTCTCGGTCCAGCGTAAAAGCAGACCGAGAACGAGCCGGTTGCACCCGACAAGCGAAGCAGAGAATGCTCCCCCTGGGTACTACGTTGCGCGTTGCCAGACCATCCTCGAAACGTTGCTGCAACGACGTACCAGTAGCCAACGAACATTATTGCAGCGAAGCGTGCATTATCGCATCGAATGCATCCACGTTGAATCCGTTCGACCAAGTCTCGCATTCGCGTTCTTCGAACAACTATCCTCATGATTCTCTCTATGGAATTATGATCTTATGGTTTACGGATTCCCTTGGTTATTGTTATTAAATAGATACATAGTTTCTTGAAAACAACGTAGATAAAGATCTCTCTTTCTCCCTCTCTCTCTCTCTCTTTCTCTGGTTATATTTGAACGTTTATAAACTTGAAAATATTATTGTTGTTGTTACAAAAGGAGAAATATTTTCAATATTAATAGTTACACTGAGTCATCCTTTATATCCTTATATAGATAAACTCGTGTATTATAGCGAGGACGGTTCACGTCATTTCACGAAACTCGTTTTCAAAGTTCGTACCGGTTGAGTAGAAAACGCGCTGGCGCACATGCACGAAGTTACGATCGTTGAAGATTACTTGCGAGCGTGAAAATAGAAGTTGCCGTGCGGACGCAATTTCAGTAAGTAAAATCATAAAGTCGTAAAGTCGGTGTATTATTTTCCTACATCGGTTAATCAGGTTCGCGTGAGCTAAGAAATCCGTCACGTTTCAGAATTCGTTCGACGCGTCACGTAAACGAATAGAAGGATAGCTCGTGACGTTATTTTGGTACAATCGTTATATCTTCGTTTCGATTAAATATATCGATGATAAATCGGATTACATTCTTAAAAAGTGTAACTTTGAAACTTATTAATAGACAATAACAATAACAAAAATGCGAATTTAAACTTGAAAGAAAATATACTACGATCGATATTCGAATCATTTTTTCAAAAATCGACTATATTAATATCCATCTACAAATATATAGAGTTCAAATGAAGAATAAATCAATCGGGCAAATATTAAATTTATTATTCCTTCTATCACCGCAAGGCAAATATATATATATATATATGTGTGTGTGTGTGTGTGTGTGTGTGTAGAAAAAAAAACTTTGGCTAAAAATTTCGAGCATACTTGAGATGGATTATAATCCCTGTGAAATAGATCGTCGAAAAGGATCGTCCTACGATATAACGTTTCGACGTAGGCAAAATGGTGCTTTACAGTTGAATAATATAAACGACAATCTCCGAAGTACGATGCGAAAATTATTAATACCATGTGTCCATCGGTGAAACGAAACGAACGGCGATAAATCTTTCGCGAGATCGAAACTCCATCGAAAATTCCATTAGCGAATCCTTCCTATGCGATATATGGATGTACATACATACATATATATATATATATATATATATATATATATATTGGTGTATGGGGATGATTGATATTCATCGTAGATCCTTTCGTGTCATTAATTCGAACGTAAGAAGCATATAATATTCGTTGAAGATAGGGAGGTACGCGATCGAATTGCAGGAACGAACGAGATAGGTACATTGGCATGCGCAAAGGGTCATGAACGTGCGTTATCGGAAATTATCATCGCTAAACGGGGCATTGCGTATCGCACATAATTGCGACTGGAAGAGTAACGAGCATTGAATCTCCGTTGAAAGGCAATAGATACAAGAGCGATCGATTCGATGCCAGAGGTCGATTTTCTCTAAGCGGAGAAGGGGTTGGTGGAGGAGGTAGTAACGTTACATTCGAACGCCGTTCCATTACAACGCGATCAACGAGCATGTCCCGTTGCGAGAAGAAAGGGTTCATCTCCGAACGATTTTTAATTTCTCAGGGAAGGAAACTATTAGGATATGTCGTCAATCATCGATGATTAAAATCATCGTCGCTCGAGTTACGACTAATCAGTGAATGAGAAAGGAAGAAAGAAAGAAAGAAAGAAAGAAAGAAAGAACGAAAGAAAGAAATAGAAAGAAAGAAAAAAAGAAAGAAAGCTTCGTTCGTGCATATCGTTCGATCGTTCGTTCGTTCGTTGGCTCGCTCGCTCGCTCGCTCGTTCGTTCGTTCGTTCATTCGTCATTTAATGGGCTGCACTCGTATAATTAGTCATGTTACGTACATCTCACCGTAACTTACTACCACCTTTCGGAAGAATCGAGATAATTGGAAAGGCTCGTAAAGATAGAGGGCTCGCATAGTGATAACATAGAGGTAATTTCTCCGTGAACGTGATCTAAATTAACCGCATTGCCGGTTACCGAGTATGTAATTATGCGAAACGCAAAAGAGATGGGGCTTTATTAGGAATCGCGTGTAGAATGAAAAGGTGAACGGTTGATTTTTTTGAAAGACGATTCGAGCCGCGTTTATCGGATTAAAACCGTGCGTTAATTCGACTACTTCCTTCGTAAAGTGGTTCTTTAGGCCGATGAAACAAAATTATAGCTCTCGGCCGTGCAAAGACGACGACGTTGCTCGAACAAAGGCAAGAGCAACCTAACGATCTTCTATTCCGGCAACGTTTCCGCTGATCCATTTATCCTTCGACCAAGAGCAACCTCCAAAGGGAAACCACTAACCAGTCTTCTCGTGTGTACTCGTTGGATCAAAGTAAATCTATTGGACAACCCCGAGTCGATAGGATTTTGGGGAAATTTTTCTTTCGACTTAACAAGAACAAGGAAAGATCAATGAAATCGACCATCAAAGACCGACCGTGTTAAATTTTGATAACAACATCGTCGATGTATCGTACGTCGTAGTTATCGTATCTAGAATATTAAGACAAGCGTTTAATTATGTCGACGCATGAACCACTCGTAGAATCGGTCCACGGTGCCACGTGCTTTTGAATATTAATTAATTAATGAGATAATTCAGCAGATCGTATGTATAATCCAATAATCACAGCCTGTTGCACTCGACGATCTTACGAATGTATCGACCGTAAACGAGATTGGAGGCGGAAAGGGATGCCTGACTAATAGCTTGATTAGAACGATTAGAGCATTGGTCGGTGGTCCTGTTGGTTCAACCAATGTTGATAATCGTGCACGAAGTTTGCATTTCAAATCAAACAGCGACCATCAGTCGATTTACACAGTTTTCCCGTATAATCTCGCAACATATATTTGCTATATAATCGATAACTTTAGTCTTTCGGAGATGGTTTCAATTTTTTTTTTTTTCTTTCTTTCTTTTCCTTTCTCATTTTTTTCGGATATCCCTTTAACAGAAGAATCTTTCTTTCTTTTTTCAATTTTTTTTCTTTTTCTTTGTGTAACATATTCTTTTACGTTCGAATTAATTTTTAAACGTAACGATACACGATTCTTTTGTGAAATATGAAGACACGTACTACGAGATTTAACCGGCTAATCATTAATATTCTTGTCTTATAAACGACGTACCTTCTAATTACAAATTTAATCAGCCGTTATTCAACAGCGGTAAATGAGAGTCCGTCGGGTCGGAATATATTTTATCGTTTTATAAGTGTAATTTCGTTGAATCGTTAAAGACGAAGGAACAAAGAAGAAACAGAAAGATCATTCTCCGAAATGGTTCCTGAAAATCACCAATGAGGAATCTCATGAGTCCTTTCTCGTGTAGTCGATGGAAGACCGACTCGATTAGCAAATTGACGGGGTACGGGTGGTGCTTCGATCACGGATGTTGATCAATTACAGTAATTGTAGCTCACCCCTCTAAGTTCGTCCAAAGTCCTCGTCACGCGAGCTATTGTCCGTTCCTTTTTGCCCGATATCACGATCGTCGAATGAACGATGGGATCAACATGTTTCGTTCTTTTCTTTTCTTTTTTTTCTTTTTTTTTCTCTTTCTTTCCTTTTTTTTCTTTTTTTTTTTTTCTCATTTGGACCAAACTCGAGTCGAGATTAAACAAAGGAAGGAAGAGATCGTATTGGAAACATTTATGTTTTGTTTCATCGGTTTTACGGTATTTTACGATAACAACTATCGATGTTATCTATCGACCTTAAAATAATTCTCCATACGACTCACGTTTTTTTTTTTCTTTCTCTAATTGGAGAAATCCGTTCGTTCACTTGGATCCCTGCTTGCTGTAGAAGCGAACAAAATATTTGTGCGGCTCGTATCGGTACATTCGTATAATCTATACGCGACGAATTCGGATTGAAGTTGCAAATGTAACGCAGGAAGGGAAGCTAAAAGGTGGAAGCATCAAACATAGCTGGTATTCCAATGGCCGAGATATTTTCAAAAGCAAAGAATCAATAACGATCGAGCCGAACTAATACGCAAACTTCTATACAGTGAACCCAATTAAGTAATTTATCGGAAAGCATTTGTACGTCTTTATTTTTCCTTTTTCTCTTTGATTTTTATTAATTCGTCTACCAATTAGCCATCGTTACACTATGATGCAGAGAAATCGATAATTTCGAGAGTACGATGAAATACTTGCCTCGAAAGCATTTTATGAGAACACGATATTCAATCGTTTTCTTTTCTTTTTCAATCATATAAAATATTTATTATCGAGTCGTTATTGTAAACTCAACTTAAAAGCATTTCATTGTCGAAGGATATATTTGCCCGATATAAACTCTTATAAAACTTGACGTTTCGTTCATTAATTTCAATTACAAAAGAAACTTCATATCTAGCGAATGAATCGTTAAAAGAACATTCCCGGCTGGTGGTCGATAAAATTTTTTTTTTTTTTAATTTAGGTATTAATTTCGATAGCTCATATAAGCAAGAAAAATTGCTCCTACCATAAATAAATAAATAAATAAATAAATAAATAAATAAATAAATAAATAAATAAATAAATGGATAAATGAATAAAAAATTTTAACGCGTAATCTAAAAAAGATATTTTTAATGTTTCGCTCGTAACCAAAGAGCGAACGTTGTCGTGTTTTTAAAATATTAATTAAGAGTCGTTTTAGATACGAGGCGAGCAATGAAAAAAAAATAACGCTTTTTTTTTTTTTACTACTCGTATAAAAAGTCTTATCAACTTTGGATAAAATACAATGTGATAAAGTTGCTCTCATAAAGGTAAACGTCGTGCGACTGCATGCATATAGTCCGGGACGAATTTAATGACTCACAATGGTCTTTTTTTTTCTTTTTTATTGTTTCAGATATGATCTAGAATCGGATAAGCTCTATTCTTTTTCGTGGTACAAGGATCACGAAGAATTCTATAGATACGTACCAAGGAGCGAACCTACTCAACATAGTTATCACGTCGAGGGCATTAAAGTGGACGTAAGTTAAGATTATTTTTTATATATTAGATGTAATCAAATAATTATTCATAATTTATGAAAGAATAAATTAAGATGAACGATGACGAACCATAACAATTCGTGATACACGGATGTTATTCACGAATGAAATCCATGACTTTCGACGAAGATTTAGCAGGTCTAATTTACTCTTTAAATTATGGTAGAGTTGGTCTAGTCTCTCCTCCGTTCCACCAGAAGAGATTGTTCGTGTCTAGTAGCAGCTTTCGCTTTTGGAACGACGAAGAGATACTGCGACTTCGACTTCCAACGGGAAGACAAACGACCTATTTCGTTTCACGATTGCGCATAGTGATTCCTTAAGGAAGATCGAGTTTTCTGGGAAATAGGAGAAAAATATATATACATATATATATATATATATATATATATATATATATGGAGAGAGAGAGAGAGAGAGAGAGAGAGAGAGAGAGAGAGAGAGAGAGAGAGAGAGAGAAACATTTATAAATCAGCAAAAATCGATGCTCAATCGTTAAAACATTGTATCGAGAGGAGATCAAATATAGCATCGTTAATTTTTGTTATCGATATTGCTCCGATACAACGACAATAATAATTCCGTCTGATTACTCAAAGTTGATATATACGTATCTACATATATCTGTATCTATATCTATATCTATCAGTCTATATCTATTATAATTTTTATTATTTACGTTCGAGAGACTCGCCGTTTGCATCGACACGTTAATAACGAGTTAGTGCAAAACCGATATGACGTAAATTTTAATGGCTCGTTGAAAATAACGTTTCGATGCCTCTCGAAAATGACATTAGCAATGAAAATGTATTTTGATAGATATCGGTCAAATATCCTGAATCGTATTACGTACGATGGAGTAATAAACTTTCGAGGTAATCGATAAGTCGAAGGTATAATTAGAAAATATAATACACGTTACATCGATATAAATATACATACGTATTAATATATATATTTACTTATCTTTCTCTCTCTCTCTCTCTCTCTCTCTCTCTCTCTCTCTCTCTCTCTCTCTCTCTCTCTCTCTCTATCTCTCTCTCTTTGTTCGTGTCTTTATCCTACTCTTTGAAGATCAACCATGCGAAGAATGGCATTTTTCGCACGCTCGAGATTACCGAGTCAATTTCGATCCAATTTTTCTCGAAGCACCTATAAAAGAATTCCATCGGGATGATGCAAAACGTAAACGTAAAACACAGTCTGCTCGTGTACCGAGATCATCAATTTTATATTCAGTCCAGTCAAACCATTTTTATTATTCTACTTGACGTCACAAGATACGACCGAGTCTTTTTATTCAGCTTCTCTATTTTTTCTCAAAAAAGTGAAGAGCAATTTTAGGAATACGTACTCGTATGAATGGATAGATAGATAGCATACGTCGTATAACGGATAAATCGTATAGAACGTCTTGCAACTATCGAAACGATAATCGAAACTTTTAACTCGTTTTCGTCGCCTTTTAGAAGAGACGCGACGAAACGAATACGTTTTAACGATCTATCAAAATAACGTACATACACGTCGAGAATGGAAAAGTGCCTCGTAGATCTAATCGAAACGATCGTCAAAATCGACTATATATCCGATTGCGAATTCAGTAGTGCAGTCTGGTTGGTTCGATAACGAGACCGTTTCCGCTTCATTTTTCCAACTTTCGCGAAATTTCCTTTCCTTTTCGAAACATATTCTCTTTAAGACCGGTCCACGTCTAATGAGGATTACGTGAGTCGAATCGGTCGAATCCCTTTCGTGTTCCTTCGATAAGAGTTTAACTATTAATCTAAACTCGACCGAGCAAGCAACCTCACGGTATCGACAAAGAAATTTTTCTTCTATATCGAATCTACACTGTCTAGTTTTCTATCTCTCTCTCTCTCTCTCTCTCTCTCTCGTACATTATACACCATCTTATCCTCCTCTTGTTCTATACCGTGACACTTATTGGAGTACCAAGAAATTAAGTGGATTCCATAGAGCTGACTGGTTCCACACATTTTTCATCCTCTTCGCTTCCCTCCTAATTTCCGTCTTCTCTCTCTCTCTCTCTCTCTCTCTCTCTCTCTCTCTCTCTCTCTCTCTCTCTCTCTCTCTGTCTTGCTCTCTACTATCTTTTTCTTTCTCTTTCTTTCGTCGGAAGCACAAGAAACGTCGTTCGCCACGATAGCGATCCTACACTTGCAGTGTTTGTAAGAAAACTCGATCGTCCAAGTCAATTTGATTTCGAGTAGGTACGATAAAATTTCGCGCGGAGGAGAAGTTTGCTTTCTTTGTTCCTTTCTTTCTTTTCTATCTTTTCTAAAACAAAAACAGTCAGTCATCGGTACATTCCTATACCGTCGTTCGTTCTTTATTGCTTCACGGGAACGGTATTTGCTCTTTTTGGATATTAACTGCAACGTTAGAAGAGCTTACGGCGGCGCTTATATTGATTTACTAACGTAAGTTATATAGTATTACCAGTGTGTTACCGGAAGTTATTTCAGGATAGTTAAGCGCATAAGAAAGGGAGAGAGAGAGAGAGAGAGAGAAAGAGAGAGAGAGAGAGAGAAGGAGAGAGAGAGAGAGAAAGAAGAAAAGAACAAGAGAGAAAGAACAAGAGGGACAAAAACATAAAGATAGAAGCGCCATTAACAAGAACGCTAACTCAGTGAGTTGGTCAAGTTTCTAAGACATCTTCTTGTTGTAAACGAAATCTTGAAGCTCTTCCTATTCGATATATCTAAAGAACTTCTCGTAAGACTTCTCTCGATTGGGATACGAAACTTTTTATCGATGTTCAAAAGGTGTCACTAAAAACAGCTTTTCTCTCTCTCTCTCTCTCTCTCTCTCTCTCTCTCTCTCTCTCTCTCAATCTCAATCTTAACCAATTCCTCAGCCAAAGTGCAAAAACTTTTTTGAATTGGAAGAAGAAAAAAATAATTCCAAAAATCATTTCAATCTATGTAAACACTTGAAATTTCTCGCAAACGGTAATATCCATCATTTCTTCGAAATTTTTCAATGATAAGAAATATTGGATGGAGGTGTACGATTAAAGCATTCCCGTTGAAAATTCCATGCTATTAAGGTCAAAGATCGATTCAATCGATACTGTCGTTCGCGAGCAAGAGAAGATTTTCCCGATACGAATCCAGTTTTAGTTTTCCTTCCTTTGATTCTACAGAAAGTGCTTTAAACGCGGCCTCTTCAACGCAGACCTAGATAGGAAAGTAAGAAAATGAGAAAGAAAGAGAGAGATGACTCGTAAAAGATAGAATCGCAACGCTTGATAATCCATTTACCTGATCGCAAGGCTTTCCACTTTGAGAAATATTTCTCCATCTCTCTCTCTCTCTCTCTCTCTCTCTCTATATATATATATATATATATATATATATATATATATATCTTTCTTTTTATATTTATCGTGTCCGTCTAATACTTTCCGTAAAGAGTAAAACAGAGAAATACCGAGAAACAGAAGAGAGAGAGAGAGAAAGAGAGAGAGAGAGAGAGAGAGAGAGAGAGAGAGAGAGAGAGAGAGAGAGAAGATCGACTTACAACTATTCTCAAACAAAAGTACGAAAGAAAAGGAAGAAAGGCGCGATATAAAATAGAAAAATAATATTATAGAAACTTAAGGTTGAGTAGGAATAGGTGTAAAGCATTTGAAGGTTATAGCGTAATATTACATTTGCGGAAAGTTCATTGCGTTTCTGCGTTTAATAACGCGCAGAATGTTGGCCGCACGTACGGGTACAATAACTGTAATAAGAATAGAAACTTTGAACAAGTATCTCGAAGATTCGAAACGTAGGTATACGTCGGAAAACGTGGAATTTAATTAACACGCTCGTACTTTAACGTCTTAATACGCGTTCGCTTTGCTAGCTCGGATACGATGGTATAAGACTTGGAACAAACGATAACGAGCCACTTCGACGCGTTATCTCGTGCGGAAATATCTCGAGAGAAAAGAAATTCCGTTTCGAAGAAAACCTTTCTCTTCAAACGAAAGAGAAAATAAGAAAGAGAGAGAGAGAGAGAGAGAGAGAGAGAGAGAGAGAGTTTCGCTCAGTTTTCTCCCTATATATTCTCTCTCTCTCTTTCTCTCTCTCCCTCTCTCGAATGAACTTTTTCAAAAGTACGACGCTTATACTTTAATCTCAACTCGAGAGATAAAAAAAGAGAGAGAAAGAGAAAAAAGAGATTACTATTCCTACCTCCGGAATTATAATTATACGCGCATTGCTAGATTTACGACGACTAATTAATTCGGAAATCTAGTGCCACTAGGGATTCCGTCCCCGTACGGATAATATTAAATTGTGAAATCAAAATGTCCGAGTAAGAAGTTAGCGGAATGTTGAATGAGAAAATGGTTTCGTTTTTCTTTGTGTAATCCTTAGTGTTTTATGGTTTCGGAATAATAATGTATCGTTAAAAATTTATCATCGTTAGCTATTAGTATAATTAACCGAGTTAATCGTAATAGCCAATTTCGCTTTTCTTTGCACAGCACCGATACTCCGACCACAGACGAGTACAACTTGAAGATGTTGGACTTTACACCAGCGGAAGGTACAAGTGCGAAGTTGTTGCAGAAGCACCCAACTTTAACTCGGTTATCGCTGAGGCCAATATGGAGGTCGTAGGTGAGCTATTCTCTCAACGTTACTTTGTATTAATTAATAATCCTTTGATCATAAAATTCACGTCCTCCGACACGATAATTCGATTAACTCTGCCAACATAGCGAACTATAATCCATAATAAGCATCCTTACGACCTTCAAACGTTTTGGTCATCCTTCGAAATATTGGATCGTATTTATCCTTTCGACTTCCTCCCTTTTGGGATTTATCGTTGGATCTCGTAAAAAGGAGAAAGTTATCTCTCGAGATAATTATAATAAATATTTATTATTACATTATTAAGAAAGAGATATAAAACAAATCTTGTCGAATTATATTTAATTATTTTAATAAGGATAGAATCGTTTGATAACGCGGTGACACTAAATTTCTATGCACTCTTTACATAAAAGCGACTTTGAATCGCGTTCACCATAGATTAACAACACGCGATTCGGTTTAACCACGAAATCACGTTGCTACACAGTTACAATGTAATATATTGCATCTGACATATTTGCGACCTACATATCTACGTAGCGTGATATCGTGTTATCGTACATTTACATCAGTCTTTCTACTGGGTTAAAAACTTTTTCTTTTTTCTTTCTTTTTTTTCTTCTTTTTTTTTTTTTTCCTTAGGTACTTTCAGTAGGCGAGAATTATTATAAAATTTGCCACAAACTAGCATGACGTCGTTTCTAACACTCACTAGAGTGACATACGATTTTGGCACGCGACTTTGCGATTGAACGAAAACTTTAGCCTATATTATTCGTTGCGCTGCAAAATCAAATGATCTTTTTTTTTTCTTCCTTTTTTCTCTCTCTCTCTCTCTCTCTCTCCCTCTCTCTCTCTCTGTTTTTTCGCTCGCCTAACGAGAAAAGTAAGAACTTTGTAAAAACATAATTTTACGATATATTATGCTGTAATAAAAAAAATTCAGTATTTTTAATAACAGGAGTATATCAATCTTTTCTAAAATTTAAATCGAAATAAAACACGGTGGAGATGTAAGTACTTAAATATAGTAGTAATATCAAACACACAGAAGCCGTAGATATATATATATATATATATATATATATATATATATATATATATATAGCAGTATAAAAAGAGAAAGAGAGAGAGAGAGAGAGAAAGAGATAAAAAAAAATATTTTTAAAGCAGAAAAGTCCAACGAAGGGCAAAGGTACGAATTTTCCTCGAGGTGCATATTCGCGACAAAATTCCCTCTTTTTTCTTCCCCCAGCTTCCTCCTCCTCCACCTCTTTCTCCTTCTCCTACCTCTTTTCCACCACTAATCCTGTCTTTCCTAAACTATCTCTCGTTTTCACGAGGTACGTTTTTCCGGTCGCATTTCTTGAGCCGTAGCACGATCGATAGGCCACGTACCCACCGTTACCACGTCTTTACCAGCATCGTTGAAAATTTCGTGCGCAGGAAATTACCTGCGGGTAGGTTGGCCCTCTGTCCTCGTCGTTCACTCGTTCGTTCACGATGGAACACGCTCCGTTCTGTCACAGCACGTCCGCAAGCTATTTTTTCTTTCCTTTTTACTCTTTCAACGACCCACTCTTTCAATGATCCGCGTTACACATTGCCCTAATTTCCCAATATTACCTTCATCCTAGTCGTACAAACGTTTCGCGATCGACCCAATAAATTTCAATCGAACTTTATCACTCACCGTGCTTTAAATAGAGCAATTAGCAAACTTTGAAATTAAGATTATATTTATCAAGACTCATATTTATCGAGTCGCTATTTTAAATAATAATGAAAGATTATTTGAAAGGAAAGCTTTGAAATTTATAGGATGTCGAGGATCGTACCGATGACCAATTCGAATCGTGACTATCGAGACAAGAGTTCGTCGGTCGTTTAAGAGGAACTTAATCGATTTATCCTCTCGTTTGCAAATTGTTTCCTTCCTTCCGTCCCGACGGCTAACGGGCATTAGCGTCGTGGCTGATTGGCATCGAGGATCGAACGGCGTCGTCGTCGTCGTCGTCGTCGTCGTCGTCGTCGTCATCGCCGTCGTTGTAGTCGTCGTAATCGTCGTTGTAGTCGTCGTTGTAGTCGTCGTAGTCGTTATAGCCATCAACATCGCCGTCGACATCGTCGTCATCCCAACGCTCGATTCTCGAATGGAAAGTCTCAGTCCTGCTAGTCTTGATGGTTACCTTTAAGCCGCTTTAAGCGCATGTATCTCCTCTTGGAAAAGTAGCAAACGTGTAACCTGAATGGATCAATCCAACCGCGAGTCGCGAATGGCTTCGTTGAATATTCTAAGCGAGGTGTCACGAAGGCTTTAGAAGCTTATCCAAAGGTTGCACTTTTATCGCGATAGCGACGTCGAGAACAATTTTGATGCGTCCTCTGCCAGCTTGAGTTGAATGAGATTAAACGACGTCGAGAGAAAAACTTCAGTTAAAAACTTGACCTAAAACTTATACCTAATAGCTACGAGATTTAAATCTATAAAATCTAATGAAACTACTATGGAAGATAAAGAATATGGTAAATGAAGAAGTGGTAATTATAGAGGAAAGTAGTAATATTGATTTTTATTTTTAGATAAAATTGACTTAGGTATATCCAGGTATATATATATATATATATATATATATATATATATGTATGTATGTATGTATATGGCGATCGCGAATCTATTCTTATCGAGATTTTTGATCGATATTTGTCTCGCGTAAGAAACATCGAGAACGACGTTGATAAATTTTCCTACGAAAAATCGAAAAACACGCTCGTGCGCGACACGTTTCGAGAATAATTAGTCGGTCTACGTCGATTGCTGCTCACGAATATGCAAATTTTGTATACACACCGTGTATAAATATGTATAGTGTATAATAGCGTATAATGAATCTACATATACTTTAGTGACCGAAGGAAACAGAGAGAGAGAGAGAGAGAGAGAGAGAGAGAGAGTGAGAGAGAGAGATTTTTCTTTGTTATGTATTAACGATCAAATATGAGGAACAATTATTTACATTTTTCGTTTAATCGAAAATTTGACATTTATTGTCAAATTTAAAATGCAAAAGAACTAAAGTATTGTTAATAAGAATGTATAGTACGACTGAAATTACTTTTTAAGGACGCACACGCGCGAGCACATATACACGTACCCGCACACACATGTGCCTTTATAAACTTCTTCGCATATAAAACATCTAATAAACGACAGAATTTCCTTCATGCTTTAAAAATGAGCTTATACGATAGCGCAGCTTTAAATGCTTGGTTATACGAGATCAAAGAATCTTTGAACTAACCGAGGACAGCTCGCTGCTACGAATTTACTATTTTATTTTTAAAAGATAGCTCCATCTCTATCTCGGTATGTATATGTATATATATATATATATATATATATATATATATATATACATATGTACATATATATATATGTAATACATATATTCCTAACATTTCGAATCCCATTAATCCAAATAATCCTTTTTCATTGCGCGAAAAATATATAGCTTTCATAGATTATTCGCAAAATATTATCTGTCTACTTTATAAACTCAAACGGATTATGGCTTCTCTTCATCACTGTGTAATTTATAATTGGAATCACTCTCGCGTTAATTCACAGTATTATATATATATATAATAATAATAATAATATAATAATAATAATAATAGTAATAATAATAATAATCACCAAAATTATATCTCGAAAAATCTATGATATTTTTTTACTTTTCATATGCCCACATTTCTCCCTCTCTCTCTCTCTCTCTCTCTCTCTCTCTCGTTATCTTACACGACACCCAAATTTCTTGTTCCCGCCTTTCATGGAAATTCTTTGCAATTTTGTCGCAGTTCTGCCCGAAGAAAGTCCCACGATAACGGGCGAAGAAAAGATTTACGCTAGCGGCGACGTTCTTGCCCTGAATTGCACCAGCGGCAGATCCCACCCCGGTGCACATCTGAAGTGGTTCATCAACGGCGTACAGGTGAGCACAAAAATCCGTCTTGCCTTTAACGAGTATCGAAAAGAGCGAAGTAAATAAAGAGGAGGAAGGAAAAGAAAAGAAAAAGGAAAAAATAATTCACGCGCACGCAAAAAAAAAAAAAAAGATAAGAAGAAGAAAAAGGAGAAGAAAGAAACGAGATAAAGCAATATTGGTGGATCGATGAACGAGTTCTCGACGAAGAAACTTCACCCTCGCGATAAACTCGTAAAATAATTTTCAAGATCCACCTTGGTTGGTTAACAACAGATTCGTAATACTTCAAATTCAGGAATGATAATACCCCATCCGTCAAAGATCGATCGATTAAAAAATAAATTCCACGCAAACTTCTCCTCGTTAATTTTTAATACTTCCGGAACTTCCGCAGCTTAAATTTTCAAGCTCATGAAGCTCGTCGACGCCAAAGGTTATCCCTCGTCGACGAGGGAAAACTCGCAAGCTGTAGGATGAAGAAGAGGAGGAGGGAAGCAAAAGGTTCTCTCTCTCTCTCTCTCTCTCTCTCTCTCTCTCTCTCTCTCTCTTTCGGCAAATAGAGTCCGTTTAAGTTTAACTTTTACTGTCGGGATTTCATTGTTAACATCGTTTTATATTAAAATTGATTACTACTGACATTGTTGCTGTTATTTGTATCTATTATTATAAATTATTTTCATTTCATGTATTTTGTAATTCTCTCTCCTTTTCCTTTTCTCTCTCTCTCTCTCTCACCTTCTCTTTCTCTTTCTCTTTTTATGAAGCATATATTTCATCGAAAAATAATTATTTTCTCGATTGACCTTATATTTGAAAAATCATTTATCATAGAACGTCGATTAAAACCACGAACCCATCGACCACTTTTCCCTACCGATACAGCCAGTCATTTAACGAGACAAGGCGCGGATCGTTCTGACGAGACAGTTATAAAGCGAATATTTTGTTTCGTTTCGCTCGAATAAAATAGAAAATAGAAAAGGAGAAAAATACGATGGAAAGGAAAGAAGAGAGAGAAATGATAACGTAAAATGCTTCGGGCATCGATGTAGCATACAAATAAATTTTCTAAATCATCTGGTACTCGTTAAAATTACGAACAAAAATAAAAAGAGAGAGAGAGAGAAGGGAGAAATAAAAAAATATAGAACAAGAACGAATTGTTTATTTAAAACATTAAAAATATAAATATATACGAGATCGTAAGCTAACAGGATTAAACAAAACAAAAAAAAAACCAAACAAAAAAAAGTATGATTATTCTCTAGAAAATATGAATTTATAAAAAATTAAGTCGCTATTCAACTTACTCAGCTTATTTTTTCACGCTCTCGCAAATAGATTTTTAATTACTTCACTGCTTTAACGGGATATTTTAGTCGGTTTTGAAACGTGTGTCGTGTTTAATATTACCGTGAAAGAAAAGCTATTCATATACTACCCTCGTTATATATTTATTCGACTTTAATACAACGTTTTAACGTCCTTCCCACAATATGTCTGATCATACGAACAAAAGAAAGATCGAAAGAGAGTATCGAAATTAAATTTTTTTTTAAATTCAATAAGATACCTCGAAATCATAATTCTAAAACGATCGATCGGTGCCAAGAGAACGAATTTGCTTTATCTTCTTCGGTTTTTTGATGTAACGAAAAAAGAAAAAGAAGGAAAAAAAAGGAAAAAAAAGGAAGAAGGAAAAAGGAAAAGAGAGAGAGAGAGAGATAGAGAAAGAGATAAGATATTCGTAGATTCGAAGAATAAAAGCAGCGTTTGAGATGATGGAAGGAGGCAATTTCCTGAAGGTGAAAGGGAAATCCTCTAATTAATCCGAGGAACTGCTAGCGAAGAGAGAAAGAGAAAGAAAGAGAGATTAATTTGCTTTTGGAGAGTCTTGAGGAAAGTCCGTGGTAGCGGTGACGCACGAGAGCCCTTCTTTTAATTGTTACCTCGTTGCAAAAGAACAATCTACGTCTTGGTAATCGTCCACCTTTCGTATCTCCGTATTCCATTCTTTTACATCGATACAAAGACGACCAAATCTTTTCCGCGAGTGTGTTTGGATTTCAACGTTAGACAATACGAATACTTTGAAAAAAAAGACAAAAGTTTTCCTCGCGGATTCTGACTCGTTTCCTTTTCCTTTTTATATATACCTATACACATATAACTTGTGTGTGTGTGTGTTTTCAACGAGGAATGATAGGTAAGAGGAAAAAGAGGTTAACAAGTTCTTCGTTAAAGAATTTCTTCAAATATAGGCTTAATAAATAAAAAATGAAGCTGGATCGATTAGCTTTATAGCGAGCAAGTGGACCCATTAAGAATACTAGTGAATCTTTAACGAGGAAAGATTACATAGATACTCTTCTTGCATTTCGTTTTCATTGCATGAAAAAATATCTAGGGGAATAGGTCTCTCTTTCTCTCTCTCTCTCTCTCTCTCTCTCTCTCTCTCTCTCTCTCTCTCTCTCTCTCTCTTTCTCTGTCTCGATCCTATTTATTACTCGCACGGTTTTATTCTCATGCTTGAAAAAATAATTGTCCTGCGCGAATTGAAAACATTTTCATCGATCTACTTTCAGCCGATAATTCATTTCCTTTTTTTGCTAAATTGTTCGTGGAAAATCATAAATGGAAGTGAAAACAGTTCGCAGAAAAAAAGTGAAGATAGCTCTTTCGCAACCAACGTGTACCCAGAGAAACTATTTCTTCGCATCGACAGCACTAATCTCGTTCCACCTCAATTAATTTTTACGACGCTATCGAGCGAGAAAGAGAGAGAGAGAGAGAGAGAGAGAGAGAGAGAGAGAGAGAGGAGGGGGCCGAGAGAAAGAGAGATAAAAATGAAGATCGGAAAAGAAGAGAGTGAGTGAGAATCTTTATAAAACGCTTTACGCGAGCTGTTTTTCTTCGAAAGCAATCGTTACTTGAAAATTTATCCGCTCGAAGAGACTCGCGTATCCGGTCTTTTTCCTTACTGCTCACTGAAGATGATGGTAAAATTTAGAACGGCGTGAATGTAGAACGAACGACAGAAAATAAGTATTACGAAGGAGTTTAAAGAGTCGAAAAGTTCAAATTTAGAATGCTCGGTCGATCGTCCGAGCTTTAAGATCAAGAAGAATCTAAATAAGACAGTGAATTACGGCGGCAACTGTAATTAGAAAAATTCGAGATAAAGGAGGGTCATTTAATCTTTCAAATTGATCGTTTCTTTTCTTTTATTTTTATTTTGTATTCAATTCATAATCACAGAAGCTATATGAAAATTAACTGGGAATATATTTTCGATATTTTCGTATATTCTCGATCAATTTGTCATTGTCTCGGAACGGTCTATCGATAATAATGATCCATTTAATAATAATTCATTTAATTACTTTGCTCCAAATCCTCAGAAGAGATCTGTACTTTCTTTATTTAATAATATATCATTCTCTTATATTATATATCCGTAAGATATCTTTGGAAGCGGTTCGTGAGTATTCTGACGTGTGTCGATAAGTCGAACATCAACGTTGATCTAATTATTTTCTATCTCTCACGTTGATACACGTACTACCTATCTATTGTATTTCGGTTCGACGGTTTACTCGTTTAAAGCGTCACCGTTAATCGTACATTGGAAATTTCCTGTTCATTTTCACATTTGATTGCTAACAACAACGTTACATCCTCTTTCTCTCTTTCTCTCTCTCTCTCTCTCTCTCTCTCTTTCTCTTTATTTCTCACACACAAACACACACGCATATGCAAAGATACACACACATGTACGTGGACGAACTCGTATCGATGTTACAGGCAGCTGTTCGTATTTTACGATTTACATCCCGCGACAGGATTCGTTGGGCCGAAGCGGAAAATGAAAATTTTCCATATCTCGCGAAACGAAGAGTGTCCGTGGCGTATACCTACCTAGCTATTACCTACCTACCATAAAAGCAAAATTATTTTCATTTCGCTATTCTCGTCACGTCGGCTTGGAAAATAATTTTCCTAAATTCTCGTCACGCGTTTGTCCTCCAGGTGAAAGCGGATTCGGAACTGAGGCACGAACAGCACGGCTTGATCTCGACGATATCGAGTCTCCGACTGGAACTCGAGCCAGATCATCTCTCGAGCGAGAAGATAAAAGTCAGGTAAAGTTGTTTTTTCTTTCCCTTTTCTATTTTTTTTTCTTTCTTTTCCTTTTTCTTTTTTTTACTCTTTTTTTGTCTATTCTTCCTTCTGCCGTTTTGTTTTCTCTCTCTCTCTCTCTCTCTTTCTCTCTCTCTCTCTCTCTCTCTCCGTCTTCTTTTTTGGTTTCTAATCGCTTCTATGTTTTTTCTATTCCAAAGGTGCGAAGCAGTAGTTCGATCGAGCCAAGAAACGAACGATTCGTTCATTGACTCGCGTGCAACGGAAGTATTCGGTGAGTAGTTTAATTTTTCTTTTTTTACTTTCTCTCTCTCTCTCTCTCTCTCTCTCTCTCTACATATATCTCTTTCTCTCTTTTCTTTTTCTCCATACTCGAAACAAACACTCAGACAAATAATATCGATATTATTTATTATTCGCAAATCTATAAGATCGTCTCTCGGTAGAAGGTAATTCGAGCAGTGCTCGTTTCATTCGTAGCCCGTGAAAATCTCTCGTGAGAAAAGCTCCACCAAGAAATTGAAACAATATTTTACAAGCACTTGCGACCGAGCGATATACCTATCTCCCTCTCTCTCTCTCTCTCTCGTTTCATACTGCTTTTCTTTCTCTCCTTTATTACATCTTTTTATTCGTCTTTCTCTCTAGAATGGTCGTCGTCAACGGTGTCCCGTCCATCCGGTGTTAGTTACCCTCTAATTGCGACTTAAATTAGCCGTAGTCTTCTACAAGCTTGTCCTTTTTATTAGTGTTCCTTCGTTCTCTCTCTTTCTCTTTCTCTCTCTAATACTTCTTATTCTTATCTCTGTCTCTCTCTCTCTCTCTTTCTCTATCTCTATCTCTATCTCTATCTCTATCTCTATCTCTCTCCCTCCCTCCGCCTCTCATCTTCCAACATTCTCGTCGAGAAAATACGGTCGTAAAATTACCTGACATCCTAGAGAGAAGAAGCATCGCTTAATCTCATGAAATTAGCGACGTTAGCACGACTTGACGTTTTCATTGCTCTTATATGCATTCGTCTAGCGCATTACCTTGAAAATAATTGGTACCGTATTCCAACGTATATATCAACTTTAAGAAATACCTTTAAGAAGGAATATATATACGTAATAATGTTCGTATAAGGATTAATTAAAGCTTTAATTATTAATCTAACTTACGCGTTATCTATAATCGCATTATCTATATTTAATTTTTTAATACGCGATTTAATACGAGATGTATTCGACGAGTTAACGTTTCGCCAATCGTCGATCGACAATTGACGATGATGAATCCATCGAAGTGAGGGATTCGTTCGATCATAGTTCCTTTCGCAAACACATTTAGACTTCAACGAATCGTGCGAGTCTTCGTATGTGTCTGTCTATGTAAATATATGAATGTATATACATATACCTATACGTAGGAAAGGTACAAACCGTTACGAATGCATATCAAGAATAATCAAATGGCCATTAGTTATGCAACGCCACGGCATATAAATCCCAGTGGGAAGAGCTTTGTCGAATTACAATGCAAATAATACGCGCGGCATTTGACCGATCCCGAGTATAACGATGCCATTGATGCTTTCTCGAAACCGATGATAAAATGCATACATGTAGATACGTGTATACGTATGGATGTGTATACGTAGACCTGTTCGCACCTCTCGATGTTTTAATTCCACTCTCGAAAAGAAAAAAGAAAAGACAGAATTACATATGATCCGTCATTATCTACCTCTCGAGAGAGATAAAAAGAACAAAAGGAAAAGAAGAGGAAAAGAGAACAAAGAGATATTCGTATGTAATGGATAAATTATATCGGAGTGAGAAAAAGAAAATAGAAAATTTCAATATGAAATAACGATATACGTATGTATCTACTTGATATTCGTGGCATCTTTATCGTTCTCGCTTTTCAAAGGTACATAGAATGAAAGAAAAAAAGGATGAAAGATAGTTTCCTCGATATAGAGGATACCTATAGAAAAATCTTTACTCCTCAACAACTTTATATCAATGTTATTCTATCTAAAGGTTTTATACAGGGTAATTGGAATAAAACGTTTTTCTCTCGTACGAATGCGTCTTTTTAAAGATCGAGGACAAAACGAAATGAGATCGTGGTAAATTGTATACCACTCTCGTGATATGCATCGAGAATTTTTCAAACTTGTTAACTCCATTTATGTACAAAGGAAGATATTATATATGCACGTAACATGCATATCTTCATGGTACACACACGCACGTAATATAAATATACATATATATATATATATATATATATATATATATATATAAATGAAACAAGATCAGCTGACATTTATCTTTATCTCGCAAAAAAATGAAGCGATTAATGCAATTAAAAGCGTATTACGATCATGATTTTCTGATAATAAATTCCCACTTTTAATTACTTTGTTTCAGTTCAAGGCCAATCCAGTCTCTTGAGGCCGTCTGCTTGCTTGCTGGTGACTCTCCTTTTATTACAACGATTATTGGTGCCTCATTAGACACCTTAAAAGGGCAAGAGATTTTCTATATGACTTTTTCCCTCTCTCTCCTTCCCTCTCTCTCTCTCTCTCTCTCTCTCTCTCTCTCTCTCTCTCTCTCTTTCATCTCGGCTTTCCTAGCCTTTTAAAAGAAAAGGAAAACAAGAAGGAATATCTTTGAAAGAGAGAGAGAGAAAGAGAGAGAGAGAGAGAGAGAGAGAGAGAGAGAGAGCGAGAGAGAAAGAATAAGAAAGATCGTCAAAAGAAGAAGAAGAGAGAAAAAGAAAAACGGAGCTTTGAGTTTCGTGACGAAAGACAATCACACCTTCGATGCCGATCGATGGTGATGAATGATTATACGATTGGCAATGAACAGGTATTGGAGTAGTTTTCAATTAAATAAATCGTTGACTGTACAGTCTCTCGCGTTTTGCGAAAGGGTACAAAATATCTCAAGTTGTTATTTTCGGGATCAATCACCCGATATATAAAGATTACCCGTAGATAGTCAATTGTGCGAAAGGAACGCCATGAAGGTGTTCAAGAAGAAAAACAGGAAGAAGAAATGAAGAAAATGTCGATTCACGAAAAGAGGTATTAAGAGTTCGGATAACGCACAAGAAAAAGAAAGAGAGAGAAAGAGAGGAAATAACATATATCTTTAACGTCGTCATTATCGAGCACTGAATATTTCCAGTCACTTTATCATTTAACGCGATGACGATTTTAGCTTCCAAATGGGGGATTAGATTTTGTCTGTACGAAAATCATATCATTTTTGAAAAAAAGCGTTAGACGTATTCCGACTTTACTCTCGTCAAATGGAAATATCTAACGCGATAAAGAAAGTCATGAAAACTGCCATCGAGGAACGTAGAGTTTCGCGTGTTTCTTTGAGACGCGACATCTTCCTACTTGACTTCTTCTCCGTACGTAGAAGTAAAAATCGGGATCAAGCAACACGGTGCATACGTTTGAAAAAGAGGAATCCAACATTGATTCCACGAGAAAGAAAGAGGAGAGAAATAAGGGTAAAAGCTTCGAATCGGAAAGCTGCGGGACTTTTATTTTCTACTAGGAGTATATCACAGAGAGTGCTGTTCGTTCTCGTCGTGTGTCGCAGTGTTTCCATTTCGGCGAACGCATTACCATGAGAGCGTTATTGCTGGTATGTATAAAAAATAAAATAAAATAAAATAAAACAAAACGAAAGAAAAAAAAAAGAATTTAAAAAAAAAAGAGAGGGAAGAAACAAAAACAGAAAGAAAAGCACCAGAAAAAGCAGAGTTCGTGCGCCGTGATCCTTTTCTATGATAATTAGTTCGTTATTCAAACGCGTCGTGCAATTCGATTGTACGCATCCGAGGATATACGAGATAAATCGTTGAACGTATTTTCGATCGTTTATTCGTAAGCTTCGTCGCGCGAGCTTCGATCCGTAATCTGAAATATTTCGATTCGCACGACGACGTTTTTATATCTATCCAGAGGAAGTTGAAGCGTAACCGTGAGGGTACTATCTGATATATTTCGTGAAAGTAAAAAAAAAAGGAAACCCAAAGAAAACAGAAAATAAGAAAAAAAGATAATACTAATAATAGTAATGATAACACTAATAATAATCATAATGATAATGATAATGATAATAATAATAATAATAATAATAATAATAATAGTAATAGTAATAGTAATAATAATAATAATAACGCAAGTATCAGGGGTCTCGAAATCGAGTTGGTTGATAAAATTCCAAATGAAAGTTCATTCCGTACACAGAAAACATAAACTTTGAGCAAGCACGTTGGACTTTTTCCGCGACTACGGAAAAGTCGTGGACGAGGAAGTAGGGAATTACGTTACGCGGTGAACGAACGAAGACGCGATGCGGACGAAAAGTTTAAGTAAGGTCCGAGCGAGAGAGCAACTTCGGTGTTACGTAGCATTTATAAAACTTTCCGAATGCCACTTGTCCACCGAGGCGAAACTTAAGATCGTTTCCCATGGAAACGCCTTCTGCCGAGGTAGTTTTCTACTATTCGACGAGTAACAGTAGTAGAGTCGACTACGCTTATCTGCGGACGACCAACATCAAGGGATGAGAACGTTCTCGCTCTTCTGCCTCGAGAACAATGGAATCCCATCAAAACGGTCAACCGACGCTCGACTTTGGGGAGATTCGCGATTAATCCCAAGTACGCAGGAAGGAAACACGAAACATTCGGTATAATAACGAGTCCTTAACTCAAACTACGTTTGATAATACTCGATCGTATAGAATAAAATCGACTGGGTCGAGACAACAATTTCGCGATACTGAGTCGAACGAACGTCTATCTACCGACGGTCTAGCTACCGATGGATATAAAAAAAAAAAAAATGCGATCTCGATCGGATCTGACACATCGGACATCCCGCCTGTAATACATTTTCGAAGAAGAATTTAATACAGCGTGAGGTTAGATCAAAGTATCGAGATACGAAAAGGAGTATTTAAGAAAAATCGATTGCAAGTAGGTCGCCTTCTAGGTCTGAACTTTCAGAGGACGACGTTATCGGCTCGTTCCAGTGGGTGACAGTAGTCGAACGTTCGTATAATCGGCCCCATTCAAAGAGCCAACGTCTTTCTCGAGAAGCACAAGCTCAAATCTTCCTCCCGTGATAGATGTTATATAACGACACTCGGCACTCGATAATAAACCCGCACACGTACTTACACAGAAATACGAGCAGACGCGTGATATGGCGCGCGACATATCAGAATACGTAGACCGTAATATGCGGTCGTCCTTCCATTATAGTACGCTTCCTCTACACGTAGTCTGGCCTATCAACCTTGCCGAATAGAAGAGAAGAGAAGAGAAGAGAAGAGAAGAGAAGAGATGAGATGAGAAGTGAGACGTCGCATCGTCGTTAGACCACGCGCATCAAGCCACTCCGCCAGTTACTTTCTGCCTAAAAGCAACGTCTTCTAGACTACGAAGAACCATCGATAAAGTATCGCTCCATCCGCGGTATATAGTTTCCCCTAGTAAAGTAGACGTCGAAGTAGCAGCAATAGTTGTAATAGCAGTGGTGGTGGCAGTAATAGTATAGTACACAGTAGTAGTAGTAATAGTAGTAGTCGTAGTAATAGTAACACCAGTCTGACACGCGTGATAACGTCTTCCTGCGTTTTCAAGAGGATCGGCTTTTCAAAAGAGAGGCGCGCGAAAAATCGAATCGTCATTCGAACCTTTCTAGTCGCGATAGCTACTAAGAGCCCACATCCGACACACGCGTTCGGAGATAAAAGTAAACCTTGGAAAGAAGAATCGTGGCTGGCGAGAAGCGAAAAGATCGAAAGTAAAAGAGCAAAAGAGAGAGAGAAACACGGTGAAAAAGAGAGAGAGAGAGAGAGAGAGAGAGAGAGAGAGAAAAGAAGAAAGGAGTAGGGACATTAAAGAGAGAATCGAGATCAGGAAGCTGAGAGATGTTGGGGAAGAAGACGATGGGGTAGAAGAAGATGAGGTAGGAGAGGGTGGTAAAGAAAAGAAAAATTTTCGCTAACGCTTCGTCGTCGAGCGAGCTCGTTCGAGCGAGCAAAGCCAAGCCAGCAGCATCCAGACTTCTCGCATCCAACTTTCCTATTTTCACCGCCTACTTTTATCTCTTGCACTTTCCTACTTTCTCTCTCTCTCTCTCTCTCTCTTTCTATCTCTCTCTTTCTCTCTATCTCTCTTTGTGTTGCTTATTCTTTCTTTCTCTATCTTCTCCTTGCACGACACTAAGCTCACTTACTCGCTTTCGAAATCTCGTTGCACGGCCACGACTACGAAGACGGCTGTTTCTATTTCTCTCAGTTTTCTACGCGTTTCTCGCTTCCTCGAAAATAACCTTTCATCGACACAACGTTGTCATTGCAAAGTACATGTCTTCTGTCGTCTCTTTTTTCTTGTCCTACTCGTCGTCGTCGTCGTCGTCGTCGTCGTCGTCGTCGTCGTCGTCGTCGTCATCGTTGTTGTCGTCGTTTTCGTTGTCATGGAAAGGAAATAGAAAATGAAAAAAAAAAAAATGCGTGTGGTCTACGATCGATGCGAACCTTCTCTCTTTTACCATTCAAGATAACGATTAAACGATCGACTCGGTAATAATCATTGTGAAAATATTTTGTTAATCCTCCATTAAGTCAAAGTTCATTCTCGCGTATACAGTATACATATGTACGTCGTCTACGTTATAGGTCACTTCAAAGTCTCCTTAAAATATTTAAACGACATAAAGTTCATTTTGAAAGCCCGCAGCTTCTTTTTCCTTCGGTCGACGACTGACAAAAAAAGAAAAGAAAAGAAAGAAAGAAAAGAAAAGAAAAGAAAGAAAGAAAAGAAAAGAAAAGAAAAAGGAAAACAGAAAAGAGAAGAAAAATTACAAATTCACGTCGTCCGTTTTTCCCTCTCTAACTTTCCTCCACAAAAATTCCACAACGACACGCAAATCAATATTATCGACGATCCGATCCGTTCAATCGTCGATATCGTCGCGCACGATCTCGAAATATTTTGTCACGCGTTCTGGTTCTCACGTTTTCTTCGTGACATAACACGATATATATATATATATATATATATATATATATATATATATATATACGTACACACAAGATAAATACATAAATACATAGATGCGTACGTATCGATGTACGTAAATAGATACACACATAGATACATACCTTTTTGCTCCGGACGATGGCCCCGAGGCCGTGAAATCGTCGACATTCCTAGTCGAGAACGTGAAAATTTTAAAATCACTAAAAAAAAAAGAAAAAAGAAAATCTCGACGAGAGATTTGTATAAACATTGTACATACATGCATATATATATATATATACGTGAGCAGGTGTATGTATATGGGAGAGAGAGAGAGAGAGAGAGAGAGAGAGAGTGTGTGTGTATGTGTGAGAGAGAAAGAAAAAGAGGTGAGGGTACGCGCAATGAACCAAGAGAAAAAGCGTTTTGTATCGCGATACACTAGCGTGGAAGCGAATTTCAAAGAACCTTTTGTGCTTTCGATGGTCCATTAAAAGAGTGAAAACAAAAATGATGCGTCCTCGTCGTTCGTGTATATACACACCTATACATATACATATACATACGTACATACATATATCAAATATATATATATATAGTTCGTTGGCAACATCATCTTCCTCCTTCGTTCGAGCGACGCAAGATTTTTTTTGCGATCGAACGAAATCGCTAGATCGAAAATTCTACTTTCGTCTCGTTCGTTCGCGATCGATCGCATTACACGAGGTTAGTAATAAATGAAAAAAAAAAAAAAGAGAGAAAGAAAAAATAAGAAAAAAAGAAAAAGAAAAAAAACAAGTACTACTCAGTGTTGTTTAGCCTTCAGTTGTTACAAGCTTCCGATACACTGTTACAATTAAGGAAATTAAACGAATCGAAACGAGAGAGGAAAAAAATAAGCTCTGTGTGTGTCTGTGTGTGTGTGTGTGTGTGATATGTGCGCGTGCGTTCGTTCGTTCGGCCGTTCGGCCATTCATTCGTTCGAATATTCGTTCGTTCGAAGGGAACACGCAAAACCAATAAATGCATAATACACATTGTTTAATTCGCGGATCACTGTTCAAACGAGAAGCTTCGTCGAGTCGAAACGCATACATATGTACCTACGCATACACATATTATACATACATACATACATGCTATCCAATATGCATCACCGCTCGAAGAAACTTTTCTCGCCCGTTCGCGTGCATTTTATTAAGATACCCAAGGAAGGATACCCGACGCGAGAGAGAAAGAGAAAGAGAAAAGAAAGAAAAAGACAAGAAAAAGTGTGAAAAAGAATATAAAAAAAAAAGAAAGAGAACAAAAAAAAAAGAAAAAAGAAAAACAGGATTATGTACTTATGTGTATGGCCTAATGTATATATTTCGCATATTTAGTAATAAATCATATTTCATTAAGTCTTGATTAACTCATTTAATTCCTATTACGATCTTCTTCATCTTGGGCAATGAAAAACGGTAAGTAAAAATGATAGGATATATTCAACGTCGTTATATCAAATTGCCTACCAACCCACCTAGCTACCTAGCTACCTACCTACCTACCTACCTACCTACCTACCTATCTATCTATCTACCTGCCTAAAGGAAAAGCTAGAACATCTTTGCGAGATGAAATTGCTGTGAGATTAGTTCGACGTAGAGTAGTCTTAAAAGTTCCAAGCTAATGATCCTCTTGATATTTAATTATCGTCAATAATTAATGATTCGTTTATTTCTTACTTTAACGAAAGATGATAATTCTCCGAATGATTATGTGATTATATGAAAAGGGATAAAAATATAATCGATAGAAATTTTCTACGTGATAGAAGGAAAAAATAATCGTTGTACGGAGAGAAAGAGAGAGTGAGAGAGAGAGATAGATATTTCTGCTTTGAGATGACCCCTTCGTGCTCGATGATAATATCGCTTAAATAGGATGGGTGATTCACCGGCGAAAGAAAAATGATAAATAGATGGAGAGAGAGAGAGAGAGAGAGAGAGAGAGAGAGAGAGAACACATTGGAGAATAGCTCGAAGACGCAAGGATGAGCTCGATACAATATGAATTCCCCGGCGAATAAACGTTCGGTCAATGGCGCCGGGCCGGAAGGCGATTAATGCTAATGGTTCGTGCAAAACGAGAACCCATCGTGTTCTCTCGTTTGAATATGTATCGATGCATATTTTACTTGGAGAAGAGAGAGAAGGAGAAGGAGAGAGAAGAAGAAGGAAGAAGCTAGCATCGTCAGAAAAGACTCGTTGTAGATATTCTCAGCGATCGCTCGCCAGCTGAAAATCCAGATCGTAAAAAGGATTTAAAACGTCGAACTACTGAGACACAACTCGCTAGGGATAAAAGAAACCTTTTCGTCGTCGTCGTCGTCGTCGTCGTCGTCGTCGTCGTTCTCGACGACGTCTTTACTACATTGAAACGTAAGAGGAGTCGAACACGAATCGAGAAATTTGCTCGTTTCGTACGATATAATATCGTTATCGATAGACTCGATATATTGGGTATTAACAATGGAAATTGGAATCCTCGAATATTTGCTCGAGACTATACATCTAATACATCTACGGCAAGGGTCAAAAGTATTTTTTTTATCAAGACCATGAATTGAACACACCTCATGTATCTTTCATCGTCAGGATTGTCTTATCTCAGGAATTTTCTCTCGTTCTTTATATACCTTGTAACCTGGTTATCTTTACGATCCGAGAGAAAATCGTAAGAAAATCTTCAGTAATTTACTAATTACTCTCGTTAAACGACAGGACGGAGAAACGGGTGATATTTTGGAAACGTATGGATAAATATATTACGTCATATCGACGATCCGATAAAATTTTACCATAATGCGAGGAAATAACGTGTCTGGTTGAAGACAGTACGACGTGCATACACGAGTGCTACGTCAGAACAAAAATTCTCATCGCGGAACGTAGTCACGATCGATAATATACTAAATTAGTTCGAATTTTTATTTTCTGCTCTTTCCTCTTGCTCTCGTGAGTGTTAATTTCGCTTATTAGATGAAGGATTGATAGACAACTCGACGGATATAGGTAATCGATCGGTAATCATACGGAGGAATGAGCAAACCGTCCTCGTATACGCATTTGCAGAACATCGATATTGAGCAATCGCAAACAAATATGGCCGACGTAGCCGTTCGTCCGGGGGTTGTTGTCAATGCGTGTCACAGAATCGATCGTGCCGGAAGCGTTGATCGTGCGATAACTCCAAGCTCGTAAGGCGGTCCGCTAGATAGATGTTACCCCTCAGCGTGTAAACAAACGAGACGAGCGTCAGGAGTACTTATCTGTGGGACGCTTCGAATCTTTCTTTCTCCCCCTTGTTACCAACAACATTTCCTTACAATTATTATTCCAAAGCTTCCTTGACGATTTTACGAATCAACACGATACGCGTATAAGAAAAATATCTTGATATCTTTGAATTTATTACATAGCTCGTTAGACGGATAAACGGATCAATTAACATCCCGTTATCGATCGTATTATTGGATGGTCGAGAAATTTGTGTACGTACGTAAGTATCGTATATAAACACGAAGGACCGTAATTGTTTATCAACTTTGCGAGCGACGTCCCCTTTGAAAAGATTTCCTTATTGACATTTATATAATCCTAATCACCAGGACGTATCGATTCCCGTAGTCTCCATTTTAATCTCGAAGCGAGTGGACGACGAACGTGAATGTACTTACGCGGCCTCGATCGTACTAGAAGCGGAGAGACAGATGCTCGGTAATTGTTAAATCGCGTGCGGCGATCGAAGATATCGCGCGACTTTGAGTACCCTCGACTCCACCTCTTCTTTCTCCCCCTACCTTCCTTCCCCTTTCCATTCTTCCCTTTCTTCTACTCCGATACTCGTCCCTTTTCTTTTTTTCCCTTTATCCAACGCAATAACGTTTTACGAGCAGCACAGCTTTTGCTCGTAGGGTAGCCACCTTACGAGCGAAATGCGCGTCTATCGACGATAATAAAACTCGTTGGAGCTTACTCGCGAGCTTCGAGCTTCACGATATATTATCTTTTTTCTTTGCAAACGACGAAAAAAAAGAAGGAGAGAGAAGAGAGAAAGAGAAAAGTAAGAGATAGAAGAAGAAAAATCAAAACACGCGCAAATCCAAAACAAACGAGAAGAAATATATTATATATCGGTAATAGAATAAACGATAAGTAAAGGAGATGTATATGTAAGTAAGAAAGGGCAATGAAAAATTGATCTTCCTATATTTATCCTCCTCTCCATCGTCGTTTCTACTCTTCATACATATGTAAAAGTACGTAAGTACGATATTTTTATCTGAAAGCGTGTTCTTATCTGAGTTCAGAGAGTTAAAACGAATAATTTACTGGACGTAATCGAAATGTTTCGTGACGATACAACTCGTACGAGATTGGACGGAATCTTCGTGATAGTTTTACGTCGTTAATCCGGATATTAAATTATGTATTATACGCTTTTATAGGAAACGCGGTACATCGTTCCGGATATAAAAAAAGAAAAAAGAAAAAAGCCTCGTACGACGATGGCTTCTCCTCCCGAGCTTCTCGAACGAAATGAATTGACGCTGCGGAGAGAAAGAGAACGAACATGATTATAGAGTATATTTCGTACGTAAAGTATGGCTTAAAAGAAAAAGAGAGAGAAAAAGAGAGAGAGAGAGAGAGAGAGAGAGAGAGAGAGAGAGAGAGAGAAAGAGAGAAGACTAACTGCTTCGAAATAGCTCAAATTTATTACTTTCACCGGCTTATTTTTCCCTCGAGAAATTAGTTATTTTTAATATCGTCGCTTTGACTACTTCTTCTCCTTCTACCTATCCTCCGTCTATCTCATCCTCCCTTTCCTCTTTTCCCTCTTTTCATTCTTAATTTCTTTCTTGCCTCTTAATCTCTACGTAAAAGCCACAATAATAAGTTGGTTAATTGAAACGGATCGAAGCTTCGAACGAGATAGAAAAGAAATTTCGAAGGGAAACGGCCAGGATGTTGGTGGGTGGCATTAATTCGATCGTTTCCTTACCGTTATGTAAATTACGAGAAGCTCGAAATCTTTTTTAATAACGTCGGACGTTCGAGAAACGACGGCGAACTGTGAGCAATGACGTGTATTCGAGCGAAGCGAGCGAAGGAAACGTTATCATTTCCCCGACGCAAACTTTATTAAAATTTTTCTAATATTCCCATTATTTCCCCGCTATGGTTTCCGTGTATCATAATAATATCCAGATTTATTCGATGGAATACAGTTACCGTCGATAATCGTACGAGAAATAAAAAGAGGAATATAAGGAAGGAAGTTCGAGATGTTTTCCTTTTTCCTTTCTCTTTTCTTTTTCTCTTTTTTCCTTTGCCTTTGTTTCTTTTTTATCAATTTTCGAAATTCATTTTCAAGCTATCCGAGAAGCAAGACGGTGGGACAACTTTGCGATTTCCCATGTCACAAACTTGCTGGTACATCGAACCACTAACGAGCTGACAGAAGAGAAATTGTTTCTCTTGGCAAGATGCGATTGATCGATGGTATAGTTGAGTTGGCTCGAGAGAATCTTGTGCCTTTCTTTCTCTCTCTATCTCTGTCTCCTTTTACCCTTCGATCCCTTTCCCTATCGATTCGCGTCAACGAGTAAGGATCACTTCTTTCGAAAACGAGAGGCTCTAGCATAGATAGTATACTAACCTATACTCGCGAAATAGCGAATTCGTGCATCCTCGTTACTCTCTCTTTCTCTCTCTCTCTCTCTCTCTCTCTCTCTCTCTCTCTCTCTATCTATCTATCTATCTATCTCCCTCTCTCCCTCTATTTCTCTGTCTCTCTCACTCTCGACAGGGAACGGAGAAGGAAGCAAGGTCTCCTCGCTCGAACGTGAAAATTTATCGGAAAGGGATTTTTCGCTGTCCGACCGAATACGGCCCCGTATCTACTAATGCATGATATAATATTAAAGCGATAGAGGGCGAAGAGAATCTTTCTTCTTTCTTTTTTCCTTTCCTTCCTCTCTTCGAAACATTAAATAGTTAACGACGATCCGAGTTGTTCGTTTCTAGTCTGATGATCATTCATCGGAATAAATCTATCGTCCAGTAATCCGATACACGATGAATGGAAAAAGCAACAAGGAAAAAATAGAACAAGAGAGAGAATAAGAAGAAGTTATCGTATATCGTAAGGACGATATCTTAGATCAGTCTCGGAAAGCAAAAAAAAAAAAAAAAAACAAAGAAAAAGAAAAAGAAAGGAAATATTAACGTACGCGCAGGGATCATCGTAGCATCGATAATTGCTAGGCGTTGAAAATCGTCATCGAAATCATCAAGCGTGATTTTAACTCGAGTGCGTCATCGCTTTAGCGAGGAAAGAGATCGCGTACAGATGCGGTAGAAACGCACGCGAACGAAATTTCGAAATAGCCTCGGCATCGTTCCCCAGCTACGAGCTTGTGACAGATACGAGCTTGTTATCGTCGAGCTGTCAAAATTTCTCCGCTAGTTCGCGACCACGTATGACCTCGATGACCCTTCATCCTGCCAGCATTCAGCAGGACGTTCCTGTTCTGGAAGCCGGAACATGCTGCGGAGAGCACCGGAGGAGAATGGAGGGATAAATGCGGGGTGAACGCGGAGGATACTCCCCGTTATTGGCATGCGCATACGTGTGCAAATGTGTAGATTCTACAGGGTGATTCCGTTGTTAGAAACGATCGATGTAAAGTCGCTCTTGACGTTTGATGTTTTCTTCAAATTAAAGTCTGGTTCAAAGAAACGAAAGAAAATTCGATCGTTCGTTCTCCTTTATTCTTTGTTATATCTATGTTTTATTAACGCTCGTATAAATTATACAAAAGGGTAGTAAAAATCACAATGATTAAACTTGTCGCCGACTGTTGAAATATACGAAAAAGCCGCTTTTCAAATATGAATTATTTTTTACCCGATAAAATAAAAATTAGAAATATTTAATGGAAGAGCGGTTGGATCGACCTGTATAACGACGCGACGGATATATCTCTCTCTTGCGACATACACACATATGCATACATATCTATATACACATATCTATATCTATATCTATACATCTATATACATACACATATATATATATATATATATATATATATATACACACACACATATATAGCACATGGCGGATCTGTCACCTCGTTGAAATCGGACGTTCGTCGGCCCCACCATTGGCAGTAGAGGCTTCCCCGAATGCGCGCGAGCCCTCAAAACCAAAGCTGCCTCCTTCTACAACACACGGTTGGCCGCATGCGGCACACATGCGGCCTGCACGCGAGCGAACGCGGTCACATAATCAGCACTATTGACGCCATTATGGCCGCGAGAAGGAGAGTAACGTCGGTGGACAGCTAGCCTCCCTCCAGTAAATGCACTCACCCTCTCGCAACCATCCCCTACGAGCCATTCCGTATTCCCGTTGACGATAGTCAAAGGAGATCCGCGAGTAAACAGGCCATGCACCTAATTGTCTCTCTCTCTCTCTCTCTCTCTCTCTCTCTCTTTCTGTCTCGTACCGTATTACACAACTCGTTTTTACACAGCGCGCCAATCTGTTTTTTTATTACCGTTACTATTGTTTTAGAAAATAAACTCGTTTCGACGTTTGCCGTTTCGCATCCTCTTTTTCTCCCACGTCATTTTTATTTCTACGTTTTCTCATTTCCCAGACATTCGCGCATGGAAAAATCTTTCTTCTAGGTTTTTTTCTTTCTTTTTCTCGGTCTCTCTCTTTTTTTTTTTCTTCCTTTCCACTTTCTTCTTTTCCATTTTTTCTTTTTTTTATTTTCATTTGAAGGACAACGTATGTTTTAGTACATACCATTCCAAAATAAATGGACAAGGACGCTAAATATTGACGCGAGGATAGCAACGTTGTTTCGCTCGTCGAAAGCATTCCGTCCCGTTTGGATTTTTTAACGTAACGTCGTTGACCAAATTGCCGCATGTATTTTCGAAATGAAATCAAAAGAAAATAAAAGCTAGAGCGTTTGGTATTTCGAGGGTCTTCGAGACTAGATCCAGTTTTATCAACTCGGACAAGTTAAACAAATTGATTACGCATCAAGTATTAAACGCGTTATTTCAAAAAGTTTATCAAATAACGTTCGATTGTTATTCCTATTCATCGAATAACTTTTTATGGAAAAAAGAAATCGGAACATCGTTGTTAACTAAAATGTAAAATTATACGAAGGTCAAATACGCATTTTCAAGCTTGATGAAAAACTTAATCTTCGTACTTTGCTTTTATTCTTTATTACCTTTATTACGACATTCTCTCTTATTCTCGCTTCCTTTCATTTCGTTGAAAGGGTCTTAAGGGAAAAATTTCCGAGTGGATTTCAAAACCTCACACGTTAACTTGTTTCTCTCTCTCTCTCTCTCTCTTTCTCTCTCTTTTTCTCGAAAATCTCGTCTTACTTAAAAAAGCAAGAAGAGCCATACTGAAAAACACAGACAACGATCAAAGACCATTGATATCGAGCATGCATCCTCTCGAATGTCTACAAGGTGTTCGGAAAAGGAATGCCCCGTTTAGTGTGCGTAAAGATGAAAACGAGAGGACGGCGATACCGGTGCTTAATTAAAATTCCCAGAGATGGCAAATCCAAAGGTGGAATTTATAAACTGAAGTCTTCTCGTACATGAAAATTTATTACGACACTGAGAGACCTAAAGAAGAGAAGGGAAGAGAAAGCAAAAGAGAAAGAGAGAGAGAGAGAGAGTGAAAGAGAGAGAAGAAGACTTCGTTCTCTTACCAGTTGAAGATTGAAAACTACTACAAACGTTTCTCTGTTTCGCTCGTTGACGCGTTCTATTGCCATTAAAAGAGCAAGAGAGAAAGAGAGAGAAAGAGAGAGAAAGAGAGAGAGAGAGAGAGAGAGAGAGAATGATAAAGAAAAAGAGAGATAGTTTTCGCGTGCACACACGCATACAAACTTGCATCGACTTCAATGCACACGTTGAAAACAACATCGAAGTAAACTTGGCTGCATACACAACAGGATTTTCTGGCAAAGAGGTAGATAGGTAGCGTAGGTAGCTATTGCCGGGAGGATAACGCACGCAGGCCGACGCTACTCGAAACAGCAATTTCGTAGGTATATTCGTAATGAGGCTTCTCCCCTCTTGCCCTCCTTCTCAGGCCGTACGTTCTCGTTTTACATTTCTCTCTCACTCCCTCCCCCTTTCTCTCTCTTTCTCTCTGAAAACTAACCTTTCGTCTTTCCTTCCTTTTTACACCAGTACTACCTACCTAGCTGCTACTACCAGACATGATTGCGGCCTGGAAAATATTTACTGTAAATACTACGAATAGAGCGCTACAGTCGATTTAAGTTTCAGCTAAATTATTGCGTAGGAACATTGCTATATAGATACTATAGCTATCTATAAAGTATGTGTAAATAGATATATATATATATATATATATATATATATATATATTTATACATATGTGTATGTACGAAAGGAGAAAATTTTATTTCTTGTCTCGAATATTTTTCTTGTATATTTTTATTCGCAAAAAATAATTCATATGATTCGTTTTCTATATGTATATAATCTTTTTTATTAAACTTCATTTACTCAATTGGTACTGATTACTACTCTGTCCTGATTAATCCTCCTTCTCTTCCTACTTCTCTTTCTTTCTTTCTTTCTTTCTTTCTTTCTTTCTTTCTTTCCTTCCTTCCTGCTTTCTTTCTTCCTTTCTAAGTTTCTTTATATTTTCTCTTTACAGAAAGAAAGATTTTTATGGAGATAGTGTCACTTTCTCGATGCACAAAGGAAAAAGAAGAAACTTCTTACGAGACAAGATGAAATGGCGAAGAAGAGAGAAAGAAATATATATATATATATGTATAGAAATGGTATAGTTTCTAAAGATTTTTCCTGACGATTTCCCTGAAAGCACCAGTCCTTTGACGAACTTCCGGAATATTTCTTAGTACGAAAAAAAAAAGAAAATTATAGAAAGAGAGAAAAAAAGGGAAGCATTTCTTCTTTCTCGCGAAGAAAAACGTAAAGAAAATTGCGATGGGACAAGTTTCGCGGACGAGTGATTTTTCGTAAAAGACGAAATCAATAGTTTTCACTTGGTTTCAAAGCTCTCTAATCGTTTTCTTTATATAATACTTTCTTAAGATAGCTGGTGCTTTTCTAGCATCCTCGAAGATTTGTCGATCGAAAAAGTACTCGGTCCGTCTTAATAAGGCAATTACGTTAATAAGACTAATAATCAACGTCTTAATTAATTAAAGGAAACATTCCAAGAATAATTTTCCAAGGTAGCTAGAGGAGGACGGAGGATGCTAACGAAGGGCGAACGAAAATGAATTAACGAAGATTATGGGAAAAATTAATCTCCGTTCTCGAAAAATTTTCAAAAGAAACGATCGGAATAATAAAGGAACGGAAGAAAAGTAAAAATTTCTCAATGTCTATCTAGTATCTATCTATTACAAATAAAAATATTTCGAAAGTTCGTGCGATCGTGAAGATTCTTGAAATTTTATTAAAAAATGAATGCGATTTGAGACTTTCGCGTTCGGACGTAACCACAAAAACGAAGAAGAATCTCGAGAATTAACAGCGAGAAGTAACAGTGTTATCTCCTATTCTTTATTTTCTCGGTATGGCCAAATTTTCTACAGGTTGGCGTTATCGGAAAATTTGAACAATTTCAATGAATGAGCGGAAGAAGTTCGGAGGAATGTTCCTGCGAACGTTTCAGTCTCACGAAATGCGAAATTTCCACGTGCACGTGTACGTACGAACATACAAATACGGACACACGCAGGCGCACACGCGCACAGAAATAAATAGATTCGTAAATGGAAAGGTTCGACCCTCTCGTTGCTCGTTTCCAAGGTGGCCAGTCGAATCGGTGGCCGGTCGGTGGAAAGAGGAAGAAGAGTGAAAATCAAGCGCAAATATTGATTTTCAATTACGCTATTCGTGACTTCGCGCAATGTCCCTGCAGAAGCGTGCACGGTAGCCTTGGCATAAAATAAAGCGCAATCTCAAGGTCCATCTCGGTGCAGTACCGTCGTATTATCGATTTGTCGCGAGTCACGTCTTACCTTACGTCGTGCAAATCTACTATTTCGCATCCTTGAACGTTTCTACATTGTTATTTCCTAGAAAGAAACTATCCAATTTCGTAACGAAAAAAAAAAAAAAAAATAAAAATCGATTGATTTCCAATTAAAATCGTAATATTTTACTGTATCGAAATATCAAAAACAATGACTCACTTTTATTAATTATACGATTTTATATAATAGTATCCACTCGTTACCTTCCATCGTGTATAATCGATGTAATTTAAATGCTGAATTTATTATCGAGAGTAAACGATAAATGAATTAGTAGAGAAGTCGTTAATAACGAAATGGCTAACGTTGAGAGTCACAAAAATCGATAAAATATACGGTCATCGGAGATCGCACGTACGCGATCTTTTTCATTCGTTTTAATCACATTTTCTCGTATATCTCGATGTCAACGTTAAAAAGATAGCACGAAAATGTTATTAATAAATATCGTACATGTATATGTTTAACAACTCTCCCCAAAACGAATGACCGACGCAAGAGTAGAACCGAAAGAAAATAAAACATCGACTAAGAGAACGAACGATCTGGTCGAATAATATACGATGAGGAAAAGAAAAAAAAAGGAAAAGGAGAGAAAGAAAAGGAAAAAAAAAAAACAGTTTCTTCCCGTGGTATCACCTGTCCGCATTGCTCGTTCTCGATATTTATCGATTCGTCCAATTTACCGCTTGAAATTCCATCGGAATCGATTTCGTCATACTGCGAAACGACTGCGAATGACATTTCGAGTACTCCGAGATAACGTAATAAACGACATCGGCGAGAGTAGTATCGTTTACGAAGAGAGTATTGCAAGAGGACTGGTACGGACGATTTCTTTTTTTCCTTTTTCTTCTTCTTTTTGTTATTTTCTGTTTCGTCGAAGATGAGAAAAGGAGAATGAGATGAAAGGTGAGAGACGAAACGACTGTGTGGAGCGGAATAACAAGAAACGTAGTCGAAACTAAATAGTTCGAGAAATATTCTCCACGAAATAGCGACACGCAACGTACGTAGGTATGAAAACGTATAAAAAAAGAAAAAAGAAAAAAACAAAATGTACGAACGGAGTCAGTCGATCGTAGGACACGTTATCGTGTTCGAATCGAAGAGACCAATGCCATTCGATGTTGCACCACGTTCGAACCAATTGCATTAAATTCCAAAACTTTTTGCGGCACTAGTACGAACGTGGCCGAAATATGTTAGTCCGGGTAAGAATCTTTCGAAAAGAAAAAAGAATTTATACAAACTGCGTCGTATGCTCCGTGATCTCTCAATATATATATACATGTACATATACATATACACACATATATATATATATATATATATATATATGTACATACCTATGCATATATATGTGTATATATCGAAGAAAGGACGTCGAAGAATACTAAGGCAGAGATGGCCACCGTGTTTCCAGTCTTCGACAATGCAAACCTCTTTTTGATTCCCCATTCCGAATAACAATCTACGGTCACGTTCGTCGAATACTTCTGGAAAAAGGTTCGCTTGCATCACTATTATATATGGCACACCAGTCTATCACTAAACGACGAACGTTAGACTTCTGTTTCTTTCTCTTTCTTTCTCTATCCCTCCCACACACACACACACACACACACACGTGTGGAGAAAGAAAGGGAGGGAGAGACGTTTCTTTCACTTTTTATTGCTTTCCTCCTCTTTCGTTCTACTCTTCTATTTCTCATAAATTCTCCGCGATCCACGAAAAGGTTCGTAGGTTCGTAGCTTCGTGGGTTCGTCGGTCCATGGCAAAAAGAATGGTTCGTACGAGAGTAAGCAGCAAGAAAGAGAGAGAAAATAGAAATTGAGAGAGAGAGAGAGAGAGAGAGAGAGAGAGAGAAGATGGTGGAAGGACGGAAGAAGCACTTGCGAAAGAGAAGTAAGCAAGTCGGTGGATATCGGAGAATAACGATGAACGCGAAGGTAGAAATAAAATGAGATAGAAAGAGAGAGAGAGAGTGAGAGAGAGGGAGGGGAGATAAAGATAGAAAATAAGTTGAAGGGGAAATGGGAGAGGAGGTGAAGGAGAAATGCTTACGGAGGACGAGAAAGAAGGTAAAAACTGCTTTCAACGAGGTAGGAGAAAAGCATTAATTAATTCGTAGCCCTTCCTCCCTTTGTAATTGCTGCCGGGCGGCTCTAAAACGAGCTGCAATTAACGCTCGATTCCATTAGAATTTCTCGAACGTGAAGCTTTTACCTGGCGGCGTCGGCAACGCCACTACCAACTCTCCGTTTCTGTTTTACTACTATTCTGACTGACCAAGATTCGAGAAACGACCAAATAGCATTCGAGTTTTCTGTATATGCGTCTGTGTTTGTATCTGTGCAAACATATTGACGCATTTCTCTCTCTCTCTCTTTCTCTCTCTTTCTCTCTTTCTCTTTTTCTTCTATCTATCTACCTATCTATCTATGTATGTATGTATCTATCTATCTATCTATCTATCTCGGTCGCATGTTTCGTACGATTATAAAGCAGCTCGCTCGGTTACTCGAAACGACACTTGCGAGTTCCTAGCCTGTCCTCGCAGTCAAACGAATTCTCGAGATTCCTCGACCTCTCGTCATTATATTCGTCCTCCTCTTCAACGGATTCTAATACATCCAACGCGAGTGGAGAATTTCCATACTAGAAATAAATGATTCCAATTTTACTCCAGAGAAATAAATTCATTTGGAATAGATTAGATTATTTTAATTGCTTAGGACTGTCGAATTTTTCTTAATTATAATAACAAATATTTCCTATGCGTTTTAATGACGATCCGTGATTAAAAAAAAAAAAAAAAAAGGGGGAAGTAAAAAAGAGAAGAGCAAAAAGTAGAAGAAATAATACATATCAAAGAAAAGAGAAATAACAATAACAACAACAACAACAACAACAACAACAACAACAACAACAACAACAACAAGGAAAAAAACACTTGAAATCGAATAGGAAAAGCGTGTTGCGAGATTTGGTGTCCATCGAGAGTGGCGTGACCGCACATACTTTATTTCCCCAGAAGCATATCTTTTTTTTATGATGCTCCAACCATATTTCTTCGGAACGGACAGCATCTGATTTTCTCACACTCCTTTCTCTCTTTCTCTTTCTCTTTCATTTTTCTTATTCCTTTCTCTCTCTCTCTCTCTTTTTCTCTCTCACACATATCCATACACACACTATTTCTCTTTTGTTATATCTTTTTCTGGTAGTCTCTTATCGGGGTTCTTCTTCTATAGGCTCGGATAGCAAGATGGTAGAGCAGAGGAAGAAGAAGAAAAAGAAGAGGAAGAAGAAAAAAGTTTCGCTTAAGGTGTTTCCTCGAAGATGGAGGTGGAGGAGAAGAAGAAGGAGGAGGATCGTAACGCGAGAACGAGATGGACCTTATGACGAAATCGAGTAGCAATAGCGTGAGAAAACGAGATAGCGATGCTATATGGCCCATGTAAACTTCTGATTGAGAAAAGGTAGAAATAGCATCGACAACAGATTGGAGCTTTCGATGAAAGACGGTCGAACGTCAACCTATTCCTTTTCTTTTTACTCTCTTCTCTCTCTCTCTCTCTCTCTCTCTCTCTCTCTCTCTCTCTCTCTCTCTCTCTCTCTCTCTCTCTCTCTCTCTGTCTGTCTGTCTGTCTCTCTCACTCTACCCTTCTTTTTCTCGTTACCATCCTCTTTTATTTTTTATCAGTTTCACTCTTCAGCGAACTTTGTTAATCCGCTTTTGCGCGTAAGTATTAAAATGTGTGTGTGTGTATGGATGTACATGTAAACATGTAAGCGTATGCATGTTGCAGAATGGGTACAATTTACGACATTCGTGTCGCACGAAAAACGATGTCAACCGGGAAAACGAATGTCTTAATCCGAGGGAATATTGTTTATACTTTGTACATACATACATATGTATATACATGTACGTACGTATACAGATCTATACATAGATCGTGTAACATTGGAGTTCGATGTTCAACTTCCATGTGACTAATTGATTCCAACGAATGGCTGTCTTTTTTTCGGTTTTTTGTATTGCGTATATATATATTTTTTTTTTGTTTTTTGTTTTTAATATCGACGCTTTTACAAGTCGCGTCACGACGATAGTTATTTTCTCTCGCCCTTATTTCATTCAACCGACAAATTAAATAAATTGATGAAATAATCGCAGCTATGATAATTTTGCAATTTTCTTTGTTCTTTTTCTTTTTTTTTTTTTTTTATACGCGAGTAACAGCGACAATTCAATTAGGGCAATGTAGTATATCAGTTAACAGAGCTCCTTGATTAATAAGTCTGATTACCTTGTGGAAAGTAGATAAACCTTTGCGAAAGAGGGCACGAGAAACCGTACCTCCCGTGATTTCCGGCTGAACTCAGAAAGACAAACATTTGCACGAACTCGAAACTAGCAGAGGAGTCGAGAAAGAGGGCAGGTGGCTCGTGAAATGATGCAAAAAGCGGACGCCACTGAACGACGCTGCGGTAGCCACGTACCATCGAAATCGCGGCATGGGAAGGGGTTAGAGAAGCGCATCGAATTATAACTTTCGACCAACGAGGAAAGTGGTTGGAAACGATGAGAACTAGGAGTACACGACGTCGTTATAATACCTCCGAAGATTAACTTAAACGAATCTTGAGAATAAATTTCAATTCTAAAATAGATCTCCGTTACATAGCTGCTACGTACTCGAAATAAAACGTTTTCGTTAGCAAAATTTTACTTTATTCGCGTCTCGGATTCGCGAACAAAACGTAGATGGCAGTCATTTAGGAGGGTAACTTTAACGACCATAGTACCGTTGGAAGTGATCTAACGACGCGTGACTGTGCTCGAGAAAGAGAAAGATAGAGAAGGAGTGAAGAAGGGGTGGGTGAGGAGAAGGGCTTGGGCAAAGGGAGTCGGGAGACTCTCGAGCGACGGTGACAACCGCGCGTTAGCATATCACGGTAAAGGTAATCGCGCTCGTTGAATCCAATTGTCTGCATCTAGGTAGTAAAGGAGAGGGAAGAGCAAAGTGGGTGGCGGATGAAAACTTTTAATTAAATCGAAACGAACGTCGTGCCGTTCCTCCGAATTTTACGTCGAAAGCTCCCCCGTGAAATCAAGAGAGCAATTAGCGTGCTAATGAGCGTTCGGTTTGAATACATTCCAGTCGGTTCCTTACCCTTCTCTGTGTATCGACTCCTAGCCGACGTTTATAAACGTGGTCGCACCCCTTCTTGTTCTTTTTCGGCCTTTGGCTATTGTATTTGACGTTTCGAGGTATCCCTCGAACATGAACTTCACCTTCGGATTATTTCTTTCTCCTTTTTCTTTTTTCTTAACATTTGAAAAATGCTAAGACAAGGACGCGACGATGGAACAGTAGATAAAATGGGAGGGAGAGAGAGAGAGAGAGAGAGAGATTTTCGAATTAGAAAAGTAGAGTCGGTAGTGCGTTAGTTATCGGCTACAGGTCTCACTCTCTACGTTTAAAGGGAAATGGTGGGCGCTCGCACGCTTTCGTTCGAAAAGGGGTAGCCGAGCTTGATGGCAGACGAGATAAGTTGTTGGCGTTATGTTCGAGAAAATAGTACGGTTGTGGTCGTACGTACGTAAGAACGTAAGTGTGCGTTCGTTGCCACTAACGCCCTCGGTGCACGTCGCACTAAACAACCCCTTTTCAAACTCGTCTCCTCCCCCTTCTTTCTTCTTCTTCTTCTCTTCTTCTTCTTCCTCCTCTCTCTCTCTCTCTCTCTCTCTCTCTCTCTCTTTTACTCGCACGACCGATCGCTTCTCCCCACGTCATGTGCAATCATTAACGCGAGGATACGTACGCTTTATGCGCACCTAACTCCTGAATATTTACGGCCCCTTCCAAGAAGCTAGCCCGGAAGTTCCAAGTGCCAAGACCTTATCTGATTCCTAACTAATAGAGAGGGAAAGAGAGGGAGAGAGAGAGAGAGGGGAAATCCAAATAGCTCGAGCCACGTAAGCGTGATATTTTTCTTGGCCAATTAGCTTTTTTATGGATTCGGTGAGATCCACTTTACGCATATTTTATTAAGAACGAAAATTTTCTTAAAGACGACAGAGTAGAATTATTAATTACGGACCGATATTGACCATTATTTTTTCTATCGTCACACCGATTACCATCTACTCTTATCTTTTCATCATCGCTTATATCCACGCTCTTCAACGAAACCTATGCTTGGAAAAGATTAAGAAGAAGATAACGAGACGAGGGTCGTGAAGTAAAACGTTATTCCAGAGGTGGCACACTCTTTTCTTACACTTTTTCTCGCGCGTTGAAAAAGTCCAATTGAGATGTCCGGTCTCTCATATTTTCAAAGACCTGGAACGCCTAAGCGTGGAAACGAGTGCCTCGGAAAGTGTTTTTCGTTGCATTGACGGTGTCCTAATTAACGACGTGCTTACCTCTTTTATACGTCGACCTGCCATCAGAAAATCTATTGTTTTCGAATAACTCACAGCGTTTTTTATTTGCCGAGTACGATAGAACCAATTTCAGTGTAAACTTCTAAAAGAGAAATCTGCAAAGGAATACGCCAGGTGAATTTACTAACGAGTCTAACAAAAAGTTTTAAGATTCTTCGGAGCTGGCTTTTATCAAGTTTGAATAAAAATGAACCCTTCCGTTATCGATGTATCACTCGTAGAATCGAATTTCGAACGTCTCCATTGGAATCTCCATTGATATCATTGTCCGATAGAAATTACATCCCATTCGCAAACATAGGACGAACATAATTCTTCCGAAAGGACAATTTATTCTCGTCCCTTCCACGAATTTCTAAGTAGAGTATGGGCGTTCGATAACAATCGGAAAATTTGTTACGGACGAATATTCGCGCACGGCCGCTGGGACGTGTTTCATTGGTGCGATAAAAGAGAAAAGAATATCAAGCTAACTTTCTGAATCTATCGAACGATATCTTTGTCCAAACGATTTCTAACTATACGCTCGAAAGAATTATGTTTTTACGATTCGAAGGGACATTTAGATTTTGATTGCGACCGTTCTTACCTGCAGCCAGTAAGTAGAACTTTCCCAACATTTATGGTCTTCGTTTCTACGCGAATGACACGTGGATGGGAGATCGATCGTATCGATCATAATTTCAATAAAAATGGAGAACTGTTTCGTACTCCATTGTGGATATTTATAACTACGAGAGTATCAAGAAATCTAATTAATTTCGTTTCGCACCGAGTCGAATTAAGAATGAATGAAACGAAACGTCAATTCGTAAAACAGTAAAACGTCTGACGATGTTTAAAGAAAGTACGATATCTAAAAAAGTATTTATAATTTCTTACCGTCAATTATAATAAATGACACGACTTTGGATGCTCCAAATAAGAGAACTTTTTCAATTAAAAAAAAAAAAGCGAGAACTATCCGTTAGACGGATTTCGTAGTGATCTGGAAAGGCGGCTGAACACATCGGAGTAATTCATTCGAATGCGTTTCAAGCCGTTGCGCGACGGACGGACGGATGAGCCAGATGAAATTTCGTTAATGAAATTACCGAAAGACTGGGACGAAAAAGACGATACCAACGTAGAGTACGACCGAGATGGAAAATGCCGAAACGAATGGAAAGAGTAAGATAGAAACTTTCAAGACGGATGGACGGAGCAGATCCCGAAGTAGATAGATAAAGAGCGAAACAGACACATACAGAGAGAGAGAGAGTGAAAGAGAGCGAGAAGCCTCTGTGGAACAGGGATGCTGTATCGTGAACGGACCTTGAGAATTCGCAGCACGTTTTACGCGGTCCACAGTCACAAACCTGGATCCTCGAACGAGTGTTCAAACTCCTCGAGCTACATTTTCTTTCTTTCTTCCTTCCTTCCCTTTTTTCTCTTCTCGTCTCTTCTCTTCTTTTCTTTTCTTTACTTTACTTTTTCTTTCCAGTCTTCTTCCCTTTCCGGGCCGGTCCTTCTATTTCTTCGTGCCAGCCTGCCTCGTTCTCTATTTATCCGTCATCCTCTAATATCGTCTACCTTTTCAAAATTTTCCGCTTCCGTATTTCCAACGATCTCCTGATTCGATTCCCTTGCCAAGACGAAATAATTTCTCTCGACGAAAGCGAACGAACCGACCGAAGGATCGCCGGGGTACTAATTAAGCGCGCGTCTTCCAATTATTCTGCTATTGACAGTCGGACAATCAATCTAGTCGACTATGTAGAAAGAGAGAAAAAGAGAGAGAGGAAGAGAAGGATAGAACGAACAAAGAACCGTTAACTCATCATCGATGTCTGCCACCGCAATCGCGTCCTCTCTTTCATTACCACTATCCATCCTCTTCTTTTCTTTCAGCTCCTTTTACTTTTACACATAGTCATCGTCTAACAATCTCTTCTTACTTTCCTTCGTTCTTTCCTCCCTTCCTCGAGACTTCTTTTTCTTTCTTTTTTATCTTTCTTCTCTTCTTTCATTTTTTTTTTCTTTATTTTTTTCTTATTCTCTCACGCTATGTTTCTTTTTTCTCGTCTCGAATTCATCCACCGAACGAAACAACAACAAGAACAACGATCTTTACTTTAAACTCTTCTATACTTCATCGAGGAGTCATGATTTTAAATAAGAATAAAAAAATCCATCTCCCTCCCTTTTCTACCCCCTACTTCATCCCCGTTCTTTTAATGTCTTCCATTCGAGATCAAGATCTTATTAAGGAATTATTTATGAGGATCAAACTTATTCGTCGTTACGAATCGTTCGAGATTTTTATTACCCACTCTCTCTCTCTCTCTCTCTCTCTCTCTCTCTCTCTCTCTCTCTCTCTCTCTCTATCTCTCTCTCTCTCTCTCTCTCTCTCTCTTTCTCTATGTACCGAAAAGAGATCGATAAGTCGAACAGAGCGATCGTAAAACTCGAGAAGAGAAGGAGAAAAGGATGGAAGGAGGGAAGGACGACGATTCGTTCGAAGTAATCGTGAGACGAGTTAAAAAGAAACTTTTCGAAAGCGAGTGTTTTATACTACTCTATTTTTTTCTTCCTTTTTTTTTTGTTCCCTCTTTATATCGAGATAAAGAGATTCGTCGATTGATTTAGACGACTCGATTACTCAAATCTTTGAACAATCAATTTGTATTAAAGTCTTCTATTTCGGATCTAATCAAATTCGAGATTGAACTGATCCGAACGATAAAAATCGATACTTGCGCTGCTTGAGATTTATATACAACAAAAAGAGGGAAAAAAGAAAAGAAAAAACGAAGGAAAGGAAGAAAGGAAAATGAGAAAAAAAAAAACAAAATGAAATCAAGAGATATGAAAAGATGCCGGTAGAGTCAATCAACGTCGGATCCGTGATAGACGGAATCGTCGATTATACGATATATAACAGGCGTATGTATATAAATAGATGTACGTATCTGACTCTCTATAAATAGAATATATCTATAGGAATGAACGGACGGATGTACGAGCGGATGGACCAAGCGGATGCGAATGAATATGAAAACGACCGTCAAAAGAACGCTCCGGCGAGCTGGTGGTCGATGAAAAACGATTCTGTCGATGCTTTCGAATGAAATTATTGTAACGGTGAACGACACCTTTGATCTCATTCCGTGCAGTCGGGTCCGCGACAAAAAAAGAAGAAAAAAGAAAAATATACTCGACCGGCTTCGTCAGCTTATTTTTCGCGACACGAATCCGTCCGTTCGATGTACTATTAGAAAAGTTCTTTATATCTTGTTTCCTTTTTTTTCTTGTTTTTTTTTCTTTTTTTTTTTTTTTTGTCGACGTTTAAAATATGGATCGAACGAAAGTCGAGATCGACAAGTTCATCTCTCCTCTCTTTTTACATTTTTTCATGGACGACCTATTTCTCAGCATCCTTCGATGACCTTCCCATTTCGAACTTTGCTTTAAATTCTTTCGAGTTGTATCGCGCGTATGTTCGTTAAGTGGATACCTTCGAAAAAGGCTCTTTGAAAGGATTTTATCCGTTTCTGCGAAAAAAAAAAGAAAAAAAAAGAGAGGAAAAAGAAAAAAGAGAGTAGCCCAAAAAATGTTACGGGTCTCTCAGGAGTGGAGATAACCGATGTAATAGCTTTCGATTTTGATCGGTTTTATCGGTGTAATATCTGACGATTAGAGGGAATATGAAACAACGAAAATGTTTATATTTTTAACGAACCTGTGGCGAAATTGAAAGAGCGAATCTTTTAAAATGAAATACATACACACGCATATATATATATGTATATATATATATATATATATATATATATATATATATTGTATGTATATAATAAACACGAAGCGTATTTGAGTCGAAAGGAAATGAAAATATGAAACGAACGCGACATTATTGCCGATCGTCGTACGTTTTATTAAAAAAAGAAAGAGTGGAGACGCATAAGATAGAAAAATAAAATATCTTGATAAAAAGAAAAGAAAATAATACAGTCGAGCTCGACGTTCGAACGTTTACCTAGCGCGTTCGTTGTGCGAAACGAAAGAGATAGGCGTGAGGCAATCGAATGAAAGCAAGCCGAATCGTCTACTTGGATGACAACACGTTTGGAATATTTGTGATAAAGCTATCTACTCGTTTTTTTCATTTCGCGTCTGAATAACTTGATTATGAACTCCTTTCTTCTTCTTCTTCTTCTCCATCTTCTTATCTACGTAAACGCGCGTGTGTATGTACGTATGTATGTGCGTATAGTTTCCAAAGCAACGAAGAGAATAGCATTGCTCGTTCTTTCTTCTTTTCTTTTTTTTTCCTTTTTTATTTTTATTTTTCGTCCAGATGCACATTTGAAAAAAGACTTTTCAAACTTTTCACGTTGGTAATGTCCCGAATTTTCACCTCGGAAGGTTTAGTAGTTTCCTTTCGACTTAAGAAAAAGAAAAAGAAAAAGAAAAAGTAGAAGAAGAAGAAGAAGAGAAAGAAATACCCGTGGAGAATATCAACCGATCTGCAGACCTGCAATAAAAGACAAAATTTGCATTCGCTGACGTCACGTCCTGTCTGGCGCAAAGTCCTTACAAGTCAGTTTCGCGGTTGCGTTACGAAGGTTTCCCTTTCTTTTCTCCCCGTTCCATCCGTTCAACACCCTTTACTTCGTTCAAAGCGAGAGAAGGCAGTACGCCTAAGTAAAAGATGGAATAGTTGCCAACTACTGGCAAACAGTACGTTAGAGAATGGAAAGGAAGAGGGAAAGAAAAAAAAGAGAAACTTGTTAAGTTAACCATAGACTTAGAAACGGAGAAAAAATAACGCAAAGAGAATAATTGCGAGTTAAAGATGGTAGTTTGAACTCTTAGGTGAAAAACGGAAGTCTTGGAGATACGTGATACGAATAAATATAATTCGTTCTTCTAATAGATTATCATTTTACATATTTTGCACGAATCAGGACGCATAATCGATTGATATTCGAATACGAAATGTGTTATCGAACTTCAACAACGAATGTTACATTACTATGCCATTCTCTCTCTCTCTCTCTTTCCTTCGTGTATATCTACGTATTTAAATCCGTAACCAAGGTGATTTACAAACATTAGAGAAATACGGATTGAGGAGTTTATCTTTATCCTCTTTGACTAGAATACAAAACGATTCGCTTTTATATAAAAGGAGATTTTCAACGTTTACTAGAGAAGTTCGAACAAAGGAATGCATAGAGTGGAATAATTGGAAGACTTAATTCCTGCCTTGTGACGATCAGGAGTAGTTAACGGGGACCTTTATCTGGAAAAGAAAGAAAAGGAAAGGAAAAAGGTATAACGGAATAGTACGAAATAATAAAAGCGAGGCTTTTTATATACCGTAAAAAAAAGAGAGTTAATCTTTGCGAAGAGTTGGTAATAAAATCTTGGAAATCGTGTTCGGTCGACCTAACTTATCTAGTTTATTAATTGCAACTTTGATGCAACCCGAAGAGTAGCATATTTAAGTAAATTGTAGAAGGTCGTAGGACGTGAGGTTCGTCTAATGGCACGCGCGCGTTAGATCGATGGCATTTAAGCGATGGCATAGGCGCCACAGCGTCGCCTCTTCCCAACCCCTTTTCCAAACCCCTTCCAAGCCTCGCCAAGTCCCATCCGTCGTCCTCTTCCCCTCTTCATCGCTCTCTCTCTCTCTCTCTCTCTTCTTCTTTGTCCAACTTCGACGCGGCCGCATTAAGGTAAGTGCAGGTGCACTCGACGTTCCATCATTGTGCGGCTCATTCTACTACCATCGTGCCCGCCTCTCTTCCTTACGAAACTCGAAGTTTAGATTTCGAGGACTTTGCAAACCGAAGCGGCATTGAAACGCAATGATAAAACGAACAAGTACACACCTCTATTACTTGCGAGAATTAGTTTCATCTACGAAGATAGGAATAGAGATAGGACAGTTAAATACATATATATATATATACGTATAGCTGTTTATGTATGTATATATGTATATGTATATAAATTTATAATTGATCGAGAACACTATCCAACCTGTACTCTCCTCTCGATAAAATCTTGAAAAAGCGATACCACGAGATTGAATAATTCTACTTATATAGGAGAGCTTTGATAAGGGGTTGAACGAAGAAAGAACTTCCCTAGATAGTAATAATGTTTTTTATTTTCTCACTCCATCTCTCTCTGTCTCTCTCTCTCTCTCTCTCTCTCTTTCTCTCTTGGGGTACCATTCGCCGGAGCATAGACGGATTTTCATGTCACTTTTATCACGATGGGAAGCTTTTAACCCATTAACGTCTTGGATGAAAGAATAACTAGGAGCGCCGTAATTACGTAAGTAGCTACTCCTCAACTTAAAGCTTGCAAGCACGTAGTACTTTTAGCTTCTCCCTCGGTTAAGAGATTTTTTGTTTCGGCCGATGTCTACGAAAAGTCTTTCTTTAGATTTATCGTTTCTGACATTTACCATCCAACTTTATCGATTCTTTGGTAACATCCCGTCCGAAAAAATCGAAGTTTCCATGGGCTATCGTCGAAACAGGAAGACCTATAAATTTCGCTAATGTCGCACCGATAACGTTTACGTAACTTTAGATTTAGTCTCGCGGAAGGCCATTATTTCGCGGGAGAAACCACCGCACAGGGAAATTTCATTATCATTAAGTTGATATACGAGAGTTTTCCCGTTAAACCGTTATAATCGTTTTAATGGATATAAGGATAAGGATATGTTCGTTTTGCGACTAATTAACTGGGTCGTTTCATTCGCAACCTTTTATTCGTGGCTGCCTATTTTTCGAAAAGGTATTCGATAAAATGAATTATTTTGACAGAAATATTTCACTAGATTTAATGAGCGGAGAAAATTAATACGGGATATCGTAATCATTTATTCATGCTTATATGCATTATTGCGAACAAAATGTAAACTCTTGAACTGATTCGTAATATATTCGATTATCAATTATAATAATATATAGGTATGTGTCTATTTATAAAATGATTTCGTAGAAAAACATGATTAAAAATTTGCAGTCGCGGTTAAATTCTGACAACCACGTTTTTACTCTCTTTTTCTTTTTTCCTTTTTGTTCTTTTACGTAGTCTTTTCATCTATCTCCATTTTATGTATTATTTCTTACCATTAGCCGGGCAATAACGTTGCAATATTTATCGTTTTCCTTGTAATTCGATCGCCACGAAATGAAATCAATATGCCGCGAGGAAATACATTCGAATTAATCATTTCGATACCGACGAATATCCGATAGCTGCTACTCGCATCCATTCCGAAACGAAATCTATTAATGGACCGTATATTTCCTTTTAAACTACTCCATCACACAAGCAGAAAGTTTGAAACGCATACCCGGCCAAATCATAAAACCCACGTTGTTAGGTAGACTATAAAAGCGATACAAGATGTAACGTTTCGAAATAATACAAGCACCATTTTGTGCATTTTGATGAGTAATGAATTCCGAGCGTTATTATCATTGTTACTATCGTAGCTACAATTAATGAGGAAACTTCTACATTGAGATTCTTGCTTTTGTTTCGAGAACTCGACGTTCGTGAATAACGTCTTCGTTAAACATTTGAAATATCTTATCAGCGTTCGATAAATTTGTCTAAGATTCGTTTCGTACTTGTAGAAATTTTATGAGAGAAACCCGAATCGAGTAACAGGAAATAAAGCGTCGAAAGATTTTCGAAGCTCGCTACGAAGTCGCGATAAAACTTGATCCACTAAAATTCTCAAACGTTCTAGAAACAGTTTTCAATTTCTTTTACGCGAGTGGTGACTCCTCGTAAATCCCGGAGAGTATATGTTCTGAAAAGCTTATTAACTGATTAAACTCGGTATTCGCGCGGGTTTGCACAGCTGTCTTCCGTCTTCGGCACCCTTGACCCGTCCATATCGCTTTTATTACCTTCTCGGTATTTCGCTCGATTCGGTTTTACGAGGATGCGCTTGACATCGAGAAACGACGATTCGATCCGTTAGAATTTTGTCAAAGAAAGCGAAAGAAAGAGAACGTTTATAGAAAATGAAGAATCAAATTTGCGTTGCAAATTTATAAGACGCTACGTGACATTTCTTAAAAATAACTTAAACTCCATCTACGAAAATAAATAACGTAATTAATATCATAGAATAATGAAAGACGCATAATCAAGTGTTTCTTTAAAGACGAAGAGGTAAAGGAAGAAACGATTGTTAAAACGAGTTTAAATAGTAAAGATTATTAAGCGAGTTACGATAGGTCAGGAATTATCGAAGTAGCTATGCATGTCCGACGGTAGTATATCCTCATAGACGTCACTCGGCCCCGGAGGTGGTGCTTGGGCTCAGGGCCGTTCCGGGGATATTTATTTACATTCTGGCAATTAGCCTACCATTAATGGAGCCTACAGGGGTGCCAGGAATAGTGAACAGAACTGCACCGTATCGCGTTCTCTCGACAACGACGACGACGACGACGACGACGACGACGACGACGACGACGAAGACGACGACGACGAAGATAACTTGCGGAGTAAAAACGAATTGTACTTTAATCTTTTACAGAGAAGTCCTATAAACTTTTTCAAACATTAAAATGAGCTGTCATACCGGGATTAGAAGAAATTAATTCTCGCTAACCCAGTTTTATTCGGTATCTCTTAAAGATAAGTACTTATTTACTTACGACTCCATTCGCATAGACAATAAAATTTTTTGTCGGAGTATATGCATAAGAAAAAAGACACATATAAAAAAAGAAAAAAGAAAAAAAAATGAACTTATTACCATTGCTAACAATGCATGACTGAAAAACTGAAAACGTAGGCTTGAATTGGACGACTGCCATTGAAACTTTTGTTTTCGCTTTGGACAATCGTCCACGATTTTTCTATTTCTTTCTCTCTTTTCTCTCCCTCTCTCTCTCTCTCTCTCTCTCTTTTCTCACGAAAAAATGTGCACACCCGCGCCTCTGTTACGTTCTAGTAGTCAAGCTTTGTTTTCCGTTGAACGATCGTAAATGTTACACCATAGGAAACGAGCCGAACGATATTTAGATAATCGATCGTTCGAGACGAGTAAGTACGCGTGCGCTTATACGAGTTTTATAGATACATATATATAGATATATACATATACATATATACTTACTACTTTGATCGATTAAAATTTCTTAAAAGGCCTAATGTCGTCGTCGAGTGTTAAAGCTATTTCGTTTAAACGATAAAAGAACGGACACGCTTTATCTAATACCTTTTCGAAGATCGATCGCGTGTCATCGAGTATTTTTCCTAGACGAACTATCCCGAATAAATATAAGTTTCTCTTATATCGCGTTCGTGCTCGTGTGAGAATAAACTGAAATTTATTAGATACCAAGAGGAAGAGGGAGAGAGAAAGAGAGAGAAAGGGGAGGAAAAGGCACCCTCGTAGTTTCTCGTTTCGTTCTCGAAAACGAGTGGTACAGTGAAATCCAGATTATCCGGGCGAAAGCTTCGAATGAAGAGAAAGACAAATAACGTATTCGCACGAAATGAGTTTTAATATGAATTAAGTTCTACGAAAGTAAAATTAATGTTTTGCATATAATTCACTACCGTATGTGAAATTAATTATAATTTCATTAATTAAAATATCTTTCAATAATAATAATAATGATAATAATAATAATAACAATAACAATGATGGATAAAGTAATAACAATGATAATGACGTCAGGATGATAACACAGTGCTCTTACGTTGGTAAAAAAAGAAAGAAAAAGGAGAAAAGAAAAGAACAAGAAGGAAAGGAAGGAAAAAAGAAATACAAAGAAACAAAAAGATGCGATAGAGAAAGAGAAAAAATATAGACCGGGGGTTAAGGGAGGAGGTAAAAATTTTAGAAAGTAGAAAGAATAATAAAGCTTTATCTGTGTATCCTTTTCTTCGTCTCGACGAAGTGAAAGACCTAACGAGTACGGACATCTCAACGTGTATAACCATGCATACGGTGAAGCGATAGCGCGCGCAACGCGTTGTTCTCTGTATAACAAAGATATGAAATTCATTGAATTAGAGCGCGCGCCAGCCGCGTATACCTAGCCAGAATACAGAACGGGGTTGGCTCTTCTTGTCGAGAACTCGCGTCTGCTAGCTCTTCCGCATACTCTATGTAATACCCGAGACAGAGATACGCGTGAACGCAGAGAGACAGATATACATGCGCGCACATACACATACACCATATATACAGAGAAAGAGAGAGAGAGAGAGAGAATATATATATATATATATATTCTCGACGATACTACCATGAGGTAGCTAGAGCGCTTGCTTAAACAGAGGTGACAATCGCTCCTCGTGATTCGCATAATCTCGAGCGACGCGCGTGCTTCTCCGCTTCGGTTGACGCGCGATTTCACGGAGTGAGGGAAGACTACTATCGTCCTCTCTTCGCTATACTAGTCTATGATACTGAGAAGGAGAGAGAGAGAGAGAGGGAGAGAGAGAGAGAGAGAATTTCTCCGAGAAGACCCATTGAATATTGTTCGTGATACGAGCGGTTGATACATCGGCATCGATCGATCGCTGTACTAGGTGATCATATTGGGATCTAACGCTAAGATTACAACGGATCCAGCTCCTTGTTCTCCAGAAATTGTATACGTGCGTGATATATCCGATATCTCTTGCTCGTCTTATCTTAAATAATATCAAACGAAGAGAAAGAATAGATCTTATGTTCCTTTTTAAATATTTCTCGTAAGACGTAGAGAAAAAAACAAGGAACGGTGTGATATTCCCAAAGTAAATCCTAAGTTCTAGAAGATAGAAAAGCCAATAGAAAAGACAAATCGATCGGATTTTTAGAGTAGTAGAAGTGAAGGGGAAAAAATTCATTAAAGTCCGAGCGCGTTATACATAATACGTACGTATGTACATACCTACACGTATGTACGTGCGATGCAACCCTGAAATACTAAACTAGAAAAGTGAGGGGCTGATATTTTACTTCGGCTGGGAGCCCGCCACCAGAATTTCTCGCGACTTTTATACCGCTGTAAATCCCATGGATTTATTACCGTATAACCATATTGCAGTGACACGTAACGCGTCTGTGAAAACGATGAGTACGTACCATGTTCGAGAGGGTAATGGCTGAAACTGAAGCCAGGAGAAAAGAGAAAAAGAATCAAAGAAAAAAAGAAAAAAGAAAAGAAAAGAAAAGAAAAGGAAAGGAAAAAAAAACGAAAGATAAAAAAAGATGATCGATCGTTGATAATTTTCGACTGGATCCCGTCACCCTTTCCGGCGAATCAATTTGTAGGTGGCAAAAGCCAACGAGAGAGATATAGAGAATGAAAGAGAGAGTGAGAGAGAGAGAGAGAGAAAGAGAAAGCCATAGTTTCATCGGGGAAGCCCGATGTTACCGGCCAGAATAGTGACAATCTGCATTAATGTGTTTCTCGGCCATTGGCCAGTACTGCTAAATATTGGATCGGGACATATACGCCGACATCGGAATTAACATGTCTGATAGGCAATTTCCGGACGAAACTAGCCAAATGCTGTACTGGTAAACGCTGTGAAAACCCTCCGAGCTCTTCTACGTGCTTATATATATATATGCATATATATATATATGTATGTGTGTGTGTGTGTGTGTATCTATAAAATGAACGAACGGGCTCGAAGATGGCGATGCCATTGCATTAAAGAGGATGAGAGAGAATAGAGAAAGGGTCGAAGGAATGGGGGATGAAGCTTGCAAAAGAGTGGCGAAGAAGTTTGGACCGAGTTCAAGATGGAAATGAAAAGGGGGTGGACAGAGAAACCACTTTATTAGCGGTGGGAGTCTTGAGAATGCTCGAAAAAAGTAGCGCGCGATGAAATGCGGGAAAATGCTTTTAAAAATAGAAAATACAAAAAAAAAAGTAAAAAAGAGGAAGAAAGAAAGAAGGAAAAGGAAAAGAGGAAGAGAAAAGCGGAGAGAGAGAATATGGTCGATTCCGTTGCTCGCCACGTGAGTGGCTACTCAGAAGTGAAAAAAAAAACAGAAAGAGAGAGAGAGAGAGAGAGAGAGAGAGAGAGAGAGAGAGAGAGAAAAAAGAAAGCTCAAGACGTATGCATCGTATCTTTTCCACTACGTTTACCGTACGTGCTTCGGCCAATTTTTAAAAAAGAAAGATATTTCGTCGCGCTGCGGTGAATTTTCCTAATATTCTTCAAAATGCACTTCGTTCGCAGTAATGACTTTCGATACGATGCGTTTCCACGGATGGAGAATTATCCAGCGATGAGAGAACGAGAGGAATTATTATCTCGAATAAATCCGCACTCGCTGATAGTGGGTCTCGCATCGGTTGCGAGTAGACATTTATAAATGATTTGAATCTCTATCGTTTGCACGTTTAATGACGTTCAGGTGTCGATGATAAATCGAACATTATAAAGGTACACGATAACGATTGCTGTTGTCGGCGTTTTTCTTTCTTTTTTTTTCCTTCTCGTTTTCATTTTTATTTCCTTTACAATCGATTTTCACGATGAACAATAAATTATTCTCTGTCTTGCGCTTTGTTCTTTTTTCCTTTTCTTTTTTTTTTTCTTTTTCATTTTGAAAAAGTTCCAAAATTCATTTCCCCCGCATGAGTTTGGGACAGGTTCGTTTTTACTTTCTCTCTTTTTTTTTTCGGAGACATACGATCAGGATTATAATGAACGAACGTTCGAAATTCTCGTTATCATATGCATAAGGCATTTCTGGTTACAGAGTTAAGCGACGCGTCGATCTCGCGGAAACGACACAAAGGTTCCTACTGTTTCCCGTTAAATTCACGACGAATGGCCGTATGTCATGCGATCGCGAGCTAATCTCACGCGTTTTCCGTCAACCTCGAGGCACGCATAAACGCACCGGAAAGTTACCATGGCTACGCTTTCAGAAAACTTTCTCTTATGGACGAATTTATTTTTACGATGGTGTAGATTAGAATTTCAGATAATTAAATAATTAATTAGAAGAGAAAGGAAAAAGGAATGGTTACAGTAAGGTAATCGAATAGATTTTGTCGAGAGTCACGAATTCACAATCGCGATAGGAAAGGGTAGGTGCGGAAAAAGAGAGAAAGAGAGAGAGAGAGAGAGAGAGAAGAAAAAAAGAGGGTCGATCGGGCTAATCTGATTAAGGGTTCGTGTTCCATCGGACAGTGCGCGCGGAAAGATAGAGGGGGTTGAAATGGGTAAGGGATTTGTAGTCGCGTAAACGCAGTGGTTTCAACATCACGCGGGGGTTTCAAGCTTTCCTTCCACTTTCTACCGGCGCACCCTCTCGTAAATAAAGTCAAGCATACACGACCGGCACCCCTTTTCTTTCTCCTACCCCCTTGCTCGGCCTTTCTCTAAATGAATGCGTATATATTACCATTGTGTCCCGTTGAATTCGTATTCGTTCGTAAACTTAAAAAGATTCAAGTATTAAATGACGTTCGTTAGCTAATTTTTATCGAATTCTACGCTCGTACACAAACATACTCAGAAACGTACTCACGTTTCCTTTTTCCTCTTCTAAACTTCGTATTCCGAGTTATTTTCTTCGTACTTGAAAATTGTACGTAGATCTTGTCGTAGATTCTAAGTCGAGAGAGAAAAATACGAGAAAAATTGTATCGTATTTATTTAAGAAAAATAGGAACCCTGCGCAAAAGTCGACGCGAGGAAGGTAGTAGTAGGACGCTCGTGGTGGAATCGTTCGAAGAGGAGTAGAAAGATAGAAATGTAAGGAAGGTGATAGCATAGAAATGTCTCTAGAAGAGGAGAAACCGGAACGAAACGAGACAGCTGTGTCACGTACGGTATAGAAGATATATCCCGTGTTTTCCTCGTAAACTCCCCGTCGACGACCATCGGTCCTACCATCCATCACGCCCTATATCCCGAAGAATGTATCACTCTTGGAGTGGACATTACCTCCGGGGGAATCAAAATCTTCAAGAAATTTTAATAAATAGGTGATAAATAATATTAGCTGCCTTCCTCCTACGTCACCATTATATTGACAAACGATCGTAAACAAATGATACTGATCTATCCGATAGAAAAATATAATAGGAACGAAGTTAATGCCGTGATAATTTGACAATTATAAAAAGAAAAATAAAAAGAAAGAAAAACGTTCTCGAATTCATTCAATTTTTAATACATTTCCTTTTATTTCCTGACGATTCGTTAATATTATTTTATGGATAAAATTGCGAGAAGGAATTACGTTCGATATTTGCAGTATCATTGACAAAAGAGCGAAACAGAGATTACCGAGGAAAGAGAGAGAAACAGAGAGGGAGAGAGGGTGGGAGGGAGAGGGGGAAAGAGACGAATAGCGTTTTATCGCATTAATCGCGTTAGCTCGGAAGAACAGAACATTCCTTTCTTTTTTATCGATCGACGTTAGTAAAAGCTGCCGTGACGAGGACGTCCGTCGGTGAGTTCTACCGGTGATAGAAATAAAATGGCGAATCGATAGAAGCGGTAAAGGTACGACGAGGGTAAAAGATCCGAGAGAGAGAGAGAGAGAGAGAGAGAGAGAGAGAGAGAGAGAGAGAGAG
>NC_057695.1:1440079-1451502 GCF_014466175.1 Vespula pensylvanica
AGAGAGAGAGAGAGAGAGAGAGAGAGAGAGAGAGAGAGAGAGAGAGGAACGGAGAAAGGCAGAGAGATAAAAAGAAAAAAAGAGTCACAATCGAGACACAAATCGTTGTACGTTTCCGAATCGTGAACGAGGTAAATGCCGATATAATGATAACGTACCCATTCCCGTGGGAGTTACAGGCATCTCTCTCGATACGAGCCAATTCACACCGTCGCACGATACGAAACACTTTAATCCCTTTCGACTAATTCGCATATATATTATCGCCACGAATATACGCTTGAAATCCATCGAATTTTCAGATTCGAAAACGAGACAACGTATCCTGTCGTTTCCGCGTCGTGATTTCAACGTAATTCTCATTACGTAATTTCTCATTGAATAATCGATACCTGATCAGCCAACTCTAAGAAACGAACGCTTACGTATTACCGTCACATTTACGTTGAATTTCTTTTTTTTTTTCTTGTATTTTATTTTCTTATTTTCCTTTTTTATCGAAGATCTAGGTCTTCCTTAACATTTCACTTTTCGAAGAAATGAAGTTTCATAAACCCGATTGCATAACGCGGAACGAAGACAAATGAGTAAAACGTTGAGTTAAAGTTTGTCGAATGATATTAATACAGCAAACAATCGATGAACGATCTCGCGCGTTGTCGATCGGTCATTGTCAAAAACAGTCGAGTCCAAGGCGGTAAAGGGTCGAAATAAAAGTATTGTAAGAAGAGGTATGATATTTGTTTGGAATTCGACGACGATTAAAAATAATTTTATTGCGAGAGCTCCCGGAGGTATTCCGACACGTATTTAGTTACTCGTTTGCGAGTACACTTTGTACTAGCGCTCTACAAATACTATAAAAATGACAATGACAAAGAAAATAACAGAACGAGACGGATATTTGCATTCGATCGTTCGGACGCGTCCCAAGATTAATCGCATCGAAGCTCGGATCGGACAAAGAAAATTGTTGGTTCGGCGCAAAGAGGCAGGTAGTGCGCGAAGTAACGATTTTGTGTAGTCAAAGGGTGACGCGGTTGATACGAATCGAAAAAGAAACAAACCGTGGACGAAGGGAAAATAAAAAGAAAGAAAGAAATAGAGAGAGAGTAACTCGGTTGAACGGACGGTGAATGGACGATGTAGTGGTAAATGGGCAGGGTCTATATGCATATAAAATGTGTCAAGGTGTGCTATATCATGGCCGATTGCTTGGAAAACTCACGCGAAAATATCGATCGGTGACCCGGTAACTCTAATCAGATCGATTGCTGTAGCGAAGAGAAGAGAGAGAGAGAGAGAGAGAGAGAGAGAGAGAGAGAGAGAGAGAGAGAGAGAGAGGAACAGAGAGAAAGCGCGCGCGTGTGTCGATGCGATCGATATATCGTCGACAGGCATGAGTCCCCGATACCAGGACCATAGTCCCATTTATCGTATATCTCGCGATAAGTTTACGCGAAGCGAAGAATGATTTTTCAACGATTCGTCATGAACGTCGCGTGCCACCTCGTTTTATTTGTCGGTCACGAGACACCATTAACGTTGTACACCCTACCCCCGCTCTTATCTGGCCCAGATTTTTCTTCCTTTTCGTTCGCGCTTTACTTTCGTGCCGGACGCGCGAAATGGATCGAAGGGACGTGATGCCCCTCGGACGAGGAAAAGTTTCTCTTTCGATCAGCTTTGATTAATAGATTCGTTGATTAATAGCGTCCCTTGTATCTCAGAGTATCGTTTCGTAAAAAGATATAGTATGGGCGAAAGATGGATCGCACTAATGCGAACAAACTCGGAAAAATTAGCCGTCCTAGTACGAAGAACTTGGAGTCTACGTAATCCGCATAAAATAGAACTTTTTAAAATTTGACATAGATATGTTAGATTCGCGAACGGGATGAAACAATCGTAAGTAAGTAAAAATTTATCAATTTGTCCTGTCGACGAGAAGGCGTCCGTCCTTTAAATAAACTGTCAGATCGATCGATCATTCCGTTGGCTAATCGCTTTCTTCCTTGTCACTGATCGTGGAGAAAACAGGAGAATGTAAGAGAACAGCGAATGCGTGCGTTAAAGTAACGTCGTAAAACTCTCCTAATAATAAATTCTTCTAAAATTATTGTTTCTATGGACGGATACTTGGCTACCTCTAAAATCGGATTCGCAAGCGATATACGTATACTCGATTTCTCGCAAATACGAAAACGAGGAGATAAATGCGATAAGGATGGTCCGACGTGGGTAGTAAAAAGAAGGGGAAAATGAAAAAGGGAAGTCGCAGTTGGTGGAAGGGAGGGGGATGCGTGATGCGAAGGAAGAATGACAGAGAGAAGGGGGAGGATTTAGAAAAAGACAACTAGACGTAGGAACACAATTTAATTTCCATTAAATTTCACGGGTGAGCACGGTCGTGTTTGCGAAGTACACACTTCTAATTTGCAACTATAATTTCGCATGGTGGTGGTTCCACTTTCACGCGGAAACGTTCGCGTGTCGTTACGGGTGCCCTTATAAACTTTTCTCATAGGTCGTCCTTCTTCCTTCCTCCATCTTTTAAAACGCTTCCCTTTTACTTTCTTTTCCTTAGCATTTTTGCTTCCATTTTATTTGAACAAAAACGAACCACGTCGCTAACTGCTCCCGTTGGTACGAACACCAACGAGACTCATCTGCATTTGCTAATCGCGCATTAGAATATAATCATCCTATAAACGTTGTTATGTTAACAAGCGCGACCGCGTGGTTCGTGTCCTCGAACAAATCGATACGATCGTGCTTACGCTAACCACCAAAAACGGATACCTATTCTCTGAACAACGAAACGTAACGAGAGAACGCGATACTATCGATTCGAGTAGATCGAACTGCAAGGTTTGTCAGCGATGAATGTTTCATTGCAATTAACGTGGGAATAAATATCCCGATGTACTCGATCGCAAAATATTAATGTGTAAAATAAACGTAAATATGTGCATGCGTATGAGTAGAAAATATATACAAGAATATTAAATCGTTTCAGGTAACAGAATTCAATTACCGAATATTCTTGAACGAGTCACAAGTTCCAGATGATGCGATAAACGAAGATATGGAAAACGAGAGATCCGTTTGTTAATTACGATAAGTCCGGGCAGTAACGAGCCGAGAATTTATAATCGTTTCGTCGAGCGTTCTTCTGGAATTCCTCTTTTCGCGGTTGTCGGACGGGTGTCGGATGCGAGCGACGCAGACACACACACACACACACACACGCATACATATTGGGTGGGAAGTTTATCCGATTAATTTCAAACGTCGACGTGTCCTCTTGCCGAAACCGTTGAAATATCAGTTATGGAAATTTTTTTAAGCCCTAATAATAGCGAACGAACGATGAATTTCAGCGAGATAACAATAACGATATTCTCGGCGAATGGCATCGTCGTTTTCCTTCTTTTCCCCATCTTACCTCGATACCTCGCCTGGCAACCCTCCGTTTTTCGTCGGGCGTTCGCGATTCGTGCCGGCGATCATAAACGGAAATGGAAATTAGGGTGAAAACAATGTTCCGTTTCGAAAGCACGACAATCTTCGTCGTTAGCTAAATATGAAGTAGGAATGGGAATGGCACTTGGTTTCTCGGATTAAGGTCGATATACTCGTCCCGTAAACGACTTTGCAATTATGCGCCTTTTCCTGTTATTCGAGGATAATGCGAATGATTTTCGCTCGGGTTGACGTCGGTACAAAAAAAAAAAAAAAATAATAAAGAGAAATGAAAAAAAAAACAAAAAAGAAAGAAGAAAAAAACCGATGAAAAGACTGCAGCAACGTATAATAGATAAACGACTTACGATATGTAAAATCGATCTCGCATTAAATTCTAATCAAGCGTCGACTGCGACACCAACAAACGGAATTATTCATAAAGTCTCGCCGACGCTTCATTTTCAATCGAGGGCTCACGTTTCAACCGGCAATTTGTCGGAATGCTAAAAGCCGAGCACGTGACGTATATTGACGCGCGGCGCGCGCACCTTCTCCGATAATAATCGGAATAATCGCTTGTTTCCATTATAAAGACTATTGACACATTCTACCAACAACGTACGTTTCAATTCGCTAAAACACGTGGACTCGCGATGGTCAGGCTTATCAGGTATATCGATCGCTATAATAGACAATTAATTCTTTCGATACTTTCATTTTTCTCCTTCTACGGCATACATACTAGTAACTTGAGATTCTCGTCGAGACGTCGAATAAATTCTATTTCGAAATTACCAAGCAACTTTGTTTTTCGATTCTTTGAACTGCCGTGCTAATTGACTATTATTCGATACTTGTTTAAAGCATTGAAACGACTATTGAAAGGGCAAAAAAAAAATAGAAAAAGAGAGCGAGAAAGAGAGAAAAAAAAGGAAATGGTTTTCCTTGTTGAAATGCTTGAAAAAAAAAAGTTTATTGGAAGCAAAGTCGATAAAACATCAAAAGTATTGATAGTATCGCATAATTTACTCTCTTTTATCCGCAGCACGAACACACGCGTCTACACACATGTCCCTTCGTTTCATAGTTTTACTACGTTTCTCTCTCTCTCTCTCTTTTTTCTCTTTCTCTTTGCTGACGTGCGCATACTCGTTATTATACAGCACTGTGTTTTACAATAGAATTGTGAGTTCCTCTCTGAAGGTTTAACAAAGCATAAATCAGCCACAATTGAAGCTACAATGACATAATGATATCATTATTCTTGTTGTATATATTTTCTGAAGAATAATAAAATGTTCTTAAAGTTTCGTTATTACTTTCAAATCGAATAAAAAATACATTTACGATTAAGAATAACATATATATAGATATTGTTATTACGAATGTGTGCGGATAATTCGATGATCGTGCGATAAACTACGAATAAAAAAAGCGCACGCGTGAGAGAGAGAGAGAGAGAGAAAAAGAGAAAGAGAAATCTAAAATCATCTTTCATAAAGCAGATATCTCGACTTCTTAAACCGATGTTTCGAAATCGGCTTTGGAATCGGTCGATCGAAAGTTTCGATAGGGAAATAATTTCTGGCTGGTAGAACGATCAGAATAGGGGTGTAAAACTCAATTATAAATTTAATGGAGAGGATAGCATGGTACACGCAGAGCCCAATACCCTTTTTCTCTGTGTTCTGTGTCATCAGTGTAACTGCTGACCACGGTTGAAAGAGAAAGAGAGAGAAGAAAAAGAAGAGAGGAAGAGAGAGAGAGAGAGAGAGAGAGAGAGAGAGAGAGAGAAAGCTTAACATCCAATACATACATACAACCATGAGTCGAAACACGTGGAAAGGGCAGAAGTAGGAGGGCAAGAGTAGAAGGGATTAATCCTCGATAACGAACCATTACCAGATACAGAAACGTTGCATTCTCTGTATGTGTATCGTCAGAGAAATATAATAGTAGATGTGCTTCCGATATACTATTTTTCTATGTATTTATATATATATATATATATATATATATATATGATACACATACACACATATATATACACATATGTATACATTACATGCACGTAGTCAGATACAAGCACGAGTACACGTATTCTCGAGATTTCTCGATTTGGTTCTATTTCATTCCCGCCGCCATTTGTTCGCTTGTTTCCATCTACTCGCTCTATCGTTTTACCCTCGTAAAGAGAAATCTTGAATAGCTAGAATCGCCCCGGTTTTCCTCATCTACTTTGTATAATGAGTGGAACGAGAACGTAATGACGAACGAACGTGATGCCCGATTCACACAGCATGTATTTAACTATCTCTACGTCGATTTGCCACTGTTAACGAAGAACGTCCTGTTCGTTTAAAAAAAAGGAAAAAGAAGAAAGAGAGAAAAGAAAAAAGAAAGAAGAAAAAGGGAAAATAATCCTATTGTTTCTTACAAATACTAGGGAAGAAATATGATCTATTTTTTACAATGTTTCAACGTCCCTTTCATTCTAGCTTTGGTCGACGAATCGAATGTTCATGACTGACGTATCAAAGTCGGATCGGAGATTATGGTCACCTATATCGACCAGTCTCCACATATAAATCGAACTGTTAAAATACGAACACATAGACGAATAATTGGATTGTAAATCGAGTTTAGTTCCACAATTAAATTATTGGATTCAATCCCTTTACAGGTAAATGACACTGCTTACTACTCGTACATACATCTACATGTTGTATTTTCTATGTGAAATTTCTACGATTATTCTATCTCCCTCTCTCTCTCTCTCTCTCTCTCTCTTTCTCTCTTTCTTTGACTGGCTCTATTCTCCTTGATCTCCAGTTTGATAACAAGTATATCCTAATATCAACCGTATATTCAAGTCAATATGTTCGAGAAACGAACGAAATTGACTTTATAGCGCCCGTAAAATCGATCGTCTACTAAATAATCACTTTAATCCAATTTCGTTTCGGATGAAAGCAGAATCGAGAAATTCGATTAACTCGACGTACGAACGTCGATGAGAATCATAGAGAGAAGGATGCGCGTTCCATCCTCGCAATATGAAATTGCATGTCCATGGAAGAAGTAAAGAGAAAGAGAGAGAGAGAGAGAGAGAGAGAGAGAGAGGGATCGAGGTTTAACTTTCTGTCCTTTTACGGATTCCTTCGTGTTAGGGAATGTTAATTGAAATGCACCAATCGTTTCCAAACAAGAGGAAATTTCTTGACCAAAATATTCATAATAATTTTTGAAAAAAGATAATGTCAAAGCGAAATAAATACGTTATCTTATTTACTTTCATTCCTATGAATTTTCTATATTTTTATTTATTATATCTAAAATGAAATTAAATATGAAAAGAAAATTAATATAAATGATAATTTTCAAAATTAAAGAGAGAGAGAGAGAGAGAGAGAGAGAGAGAGAGAGAGAGAGATTGGAGAGGAGTAGATAGATAAATAATAGGAAAATTAAATAATACCGAAATTAATTGATGCAGTATTAATACATAACATTATCAATGAAACTCGATATGCTTCCACTATACGAATATAGCTTTCAAAGAAAATCAATGCGATATCGTAGGACAACGTGTTATCGAATCTGATATCAATTTATCGAGTAATGCGTAACATCAAGATGTTTCCGAATATTATTCAATAGAACAAATTAATATTCAATTAATTCGATCGAATTCATATTTACAACGCGTAATATTTTTTATCTTCGTTGTTTTTTACTTCTTCTTTTTTTTTCTCTTTCTTTTTTTAACGACAAACAATAATTGAATTACGAAAAAAGAGGAGGTAAAAAACACTGGTCACGCTCGCGTATGAACCATTGTGGTCGAATTACTTTTCAATTTCAACGAAATTCAACCACCCACATACACACATACATATACCCATTCTCTTGACCAAGTAAACCACCTCTTTCTTTATTCACTTTCTTAGTGGTTTATGTTTCTTACGTGTTCGCGTTCCTGTTCCGACCTATCGAAACGATTCCGGAATCCGTACTTTTCCGCGTCTACGAACGACGAATTTCCTATAGAAAAGGAGGAAGAAAGAAGGAAGAAAAGAAGGAAGGAAGGAAGGAAGGAAGGAAGGAAAGAAAAGAGAAAAAATAATGGAAGAAGTCGAAGAGAGAAAGGCAAATAGGGATGAGCGAACACGGAAGAATGAGAGGATAAGAGATAAAGAAAGATAGAAAGAGAGACGAGAAAAGAAAGAGAGAAAATGGCAAGAACGGCAGCAACCCCCAATTTCCCTCTTTTTCCACGAACACACGAATTCGTAACTTTCTACGGGAAAAACAATTTCACGTGATACGAACGAGAGAAACGTAGAGGAAGAAAAGAATGGTAAGAGAAATAGAAAAAAAGAGAAAGAGAGAGAGAGAGAGAGAGAGAAAGAAAAAGAAAGAGAGCGGTGGAAAAAAAAAATAAAAGGAAGAAACAATGGGAAAGAAAGGAGAAGGGTGGACCGGTGCCGCCAATAGGAGAATCCAATTTGGATTATCGAAAATTCATGGAAGCACTCCGTATCCGCGTGTCCGGCGAAAGAGATGTGGATGAGGTGGGGGACAAGGAAGAGGGTTGAAGAGAAAAGGGGTGTTGAAATGAGGAAAGAAGAGACGTCATGTGGGCTACGTAGCTATGGCTGCACCGGTTCTTCCTGACACACGGAAATATACCGGAGATAATATAAAACGTTGCTTTCATGAATATGTGGACTATCTCTTTCTCTCTCTCTCTCTCTCTCTCTCTCTCTATGTCTCTCTGTTTCTTTCCCCTTGAGTAGATCGTTTCTCCAAGCCGTGCACCACCCACGTACTTCTCATTCTTTTCCTTGTCATTCCCCTCCTACTTTTTCTCTTTGAACATACCGTTTTACTGACTCCAAATATATCTACCTATCGTATAGGCCAGGCTTGCCTCTCAAAAATTAATCATAATACGTCGAACATATATATCCATCATTTCGGAATGAAGTGAACTGTTACAAATAATTTTATCCGATTTTTCGATAGAAGTTTATATATATTTAACGATAAATAAATACGTATCTTTTCGTTTTTGTATCATCGAAAACGCAATATATCCAACTTTGTTTTATAACACGATATTACGAAAAATATATATATATTTGGATTTCTTTTTTTCTTTCTGTTTTGTTTTTTTTTTTTCCGTTTCAAATAATATTTTACAAAGAAGAACGAGAAAAGATTTCTCGAAGCTTTTCAATTACTGGGACAGCGATCAATCTTAAAAGAAATTAACGTCGACGTTTTCGAGATACTCGAATGAATCGCAGAAAGGCGCATCTCCACGTTGCATCATTGGCTCATATTTCTCCATCTCTCTCGATCTTCCTTCGCGGCAGCGCACGTACAACATTCCTTCATTTTCTCTGTTCCTTTAGGTCGCCGTGTTCCTTCGGCACGATTTCTGCTAGAAAGCTAGAAAGAAAAGATGAAAGAAGAAGAAGAAGGAGAAGAAGAGGAAAAAGAAGAAGAAGAAGAAGAAGAAGAAGAAGAAAAAGAAAAAGAAACAGAGAAGAAGAAGGAGTAGAAGAAGGAGAAGAAGAAGGAGAGTCGATGCGAGCGTCTTGAAGAAAAAGTTTTTACGCTTCACGACGTTCCCCTCTCCCCTTTCCCATCCTCCATTCTTTTTCTTATTCTTTCCGTAGACCCAAAGGAGGAAAAGAATCGGGCAAAAATATTTTTCCTCGTGCCTCGTTGACACACGCTGGCGAACTAGCTGGCGAAGAAGCACGTACAAGAAAAACAAAGTGCCACTACGAGTGTCATGCTCACGAAACCCATCTTACTTTCTGCGGTATTTCCGATTGGTTCTTCGTTGGTGGTATCGTCGTTGATGGATAATAAGAAAAATGAAGGAGAAAGAAAATGACCATTTTGTTTCGTTTTTTTCCCCTTATTTATTTATTTTTTTTTTTTTTTAATTAATCTATCAAAATTTCTTATACTTAGTTTATATACTTACATATATTTAAATTTTATATACTCGCTTTAACTTTATATACTCATTTATCTTCAAGTTTCTTATACTTACTAGGAAGGATCAAAGGTTATCAATTATGCGTACTGTGTTATTCTTACGTTAATAAACAATTCACGAATTGGTCGGTTCAGTAATCAGCTAGGTCGCTCACACGACTGCGTGCCGTTGATTATTATTACGATTTCCTCGTAGTCTGATAACCAGCGAAACGTAAAACAGAGTTGTTGCTATTCCCGCGGTTGTTGTTCTTGTTACGAGCTGAGGGCAGTCTCTACTACTAAGGTAATAAAACGTAATACGTTTCAAGCCGGTGAATATGTATCGATAGGAAACAGCGTCTGTCAATAATCCGTATGCACGGTGGTACGAAGTAGTATAAGAAAAAAAAAAAAAGAATAGAAATAAAATTAAACCGAATTAAATTAAAAAAAGAAACAAGAAAAAAGAGAGCAACTACACATACGAAAAGCGCTAATAAATAAAATAAATAATATATACGTAGGGCAATACGCGTGTAGTACGTAGAAAGTCTTTCCCGTCAAATTTTTCAGAGAATCGACGTGTTCAATGAAATTACGTGAGAGAGTACGAAGGGAGGCCACATTCAGTTTTTCGATTTCTAGCTCGACGAGCGTGCCACGCGCAGAATGAAAATTGAAAAGCCATCGTTTTCTATTTATAATCGTGTCGCGTGCTCGTTCATGCGTATGTTGCCGGTTACATATGTAGGTACGTATAGGCGGGAAAGCTCACGTTGTAACGACGAGATGGAGAGTAGAAAATTTTCCCTCGATTGTAGTAAAATAAATCAAGTAGAGAGAGGCCGGTAGCCTCTATACGAGACCTACGTCGATTGTAAAACACGTCGGCTGTGACGCTCCATAAAATGAAATACGTTACGCGCTTTTATCGATTTTCAACCTTAAAATGATTTTATATCCTGACTAGAATTGACTGATCGATGGGATTAACGATCGGTACACTATCGTGCTCGGCTTCTATTTCTCTTTGAAATTAAAAGCGTAAATTCTAGTCGTACTAGAAAGAAATACCCTATACAAACGCCAACCGAACGGATTAAGCGTATAACGCTATGTTCCATTAAATAGGATATAAATTTGCCGTGGAGTTGGAATGAAAGTCATATTTATAGTCGGTGAATCAAGTCGGAAGTCTCAGATTGAAAATAATTATCGATCGAGGCCAACTCTACGAAATTTATTGCTCAACGGGAATTGGAAATGATAATTATTTTTATAAATTTGTAGATCGTAAAAGAAAAGAAAATTGTTTCCTTTTTGGCTTTGAATGTTCGCGAAAAAAAAAGAAAATGTAATATGCACGAGAGAAGAAGAACAAATATATATATATATATATATATAAAGTAAATGTAGCTTCGATCGAAATGAACTCTCTCGCACTAACGAATCAATTAGGCAAAGCGCCTATAAAACTGTCGGTTATGAAATATCCGTTCGCCGACGCGCGTAATCTTTTAAATCCGTGCGGGCGTCAATCGAAATCTCACGAATATTTCGTTGAAAAGCGAGAGAAAAATCGGTCACACGGTTCAAGTCGAAAGAGTCACCCCTAGTTTCTTCTCTCTCTCTCTCTCTCTCTCTCTCTCTCTCTCTCTCCTTTTCCCTTTTTTTGTGGGATCTTTTATTAGTTTGGATCGACGAATAAGTGCCACGTAGGTGAATTGCGAGAACAGTCGTCGATCTTTTTTTACTATCCTTTTCTTTCTTTTTTCCACCTCGTCGACTTTTCTTTTTTCGTGTCACTCTCATCGAGTTGATAAAATATCGAACGAACGAATGCATTTTCAAGTGTAAAATTTCCTCCTTTCACTTATTTCTTTCTTCCTCTATTTTTCTCTCCTGCCCTCTCTCTCTCTCTCTCTCTCTCTCTCTCTCTCTCTCTCTCTCTCTCT